>NC_142843.1:24699469-24850984 GCF_061612785.1 Hesperophylax consimilis | reverse complement strand
TGAAAAAAACAAATAGCATATAACCATAAAACAATATATTCATAAGACAAATAGCATTTAATAACGGTTATTCTAATAAATTGATAGTTGAAATACTAAATAAAAAAATTAAACATATTCTCTTCAAACGGTCTTTGAAATAGTGAATCTGAGTTTGCAAATCATCTTTTGAATAATGATCACACTTTCGATAAAAAAAATCAGGTCTTAAAATACTTCACTCAGGATATAAAGCACCGCAAATAAATAATTTTGAAATTTTAGAAATTAGAAAACATGTCAATATAAAATCAGTTATAATTAATAAACAAAAAAAATATAAATAATAATGAAAAATGCCATTACAAAGTGATAAGCTTCCAGAAGAAATCTTCTTAGTAAACGCTTGTTAATCGTAAGTAGTCAAATATTGTGAGCTGCATATTTAAATATTCGCGCCATTCATTTGGTTCGTTTTTAAACCGCCAGAGGTGCGCTCTCTGTCGGCCATCTATAGCCGTGCGTATCGGCCATTGAAGGGACGCGTGATTTTTTTTATAAACGTCAAGCATAATCACGTAACTGTGGATAATTTTCATTGTAATGTAATTAATCCAATGGATTATGAACTTTCTAAAACATATTTTCTTCGATATTAACCAAAAATTATATGAGAAGAAACTTTGTTTTTGAAGAAATCTCGTATTATTATGAGGCGATCCTATTTTAGTATGAAATCGTGTCTTAATTTTCAAGTTAGCGGAATTCAACCGAAACAGACAATTTAAATTTGACCAATCAGAGGGCCTACACCGTCCAGACGCTGGAGTATTAATATTATAATAATTAGGAATATAATAATATTTGATTAATCCAGTTTTATTTATTTTGAAAAAACTGTATTAAAACCAATACATTCCAAAAGCAAAAAGGAAAATTACGAAAAAATGGTTTGTCATAATACATATATGGGAAAAGAGGGTAACACCTAGGAACACATAGTTAAAGGTTTAATAATAATTTGTGTTTACATTTGTTGTAGGACGTGTAGAAAAAATCTACATTTCCCGCGAAGCAGATATATACAATCACAACATCGGTATCGTATTAATTCAATGTAATTGTAATCTTGATTATAATTTTTTTTAACTTCTTAAATATTAAATAATTTTATTATTCAAGTTATAAAAATGCAGATAATTTAAAAACGGCCAGTTCAAATCCGTTTGATAAAACCTTCAGAAGGCGAAACAGATGTCAACTAAAATTACACAAAATATTTTTTTTAAATGTGCATGAAAATGCGTATTTTATGTTAATTGTCATTTTAACATTAACACTTTTTAAAGTCGTAAATAAAATTAATTGTTATCAAAAATGCAATATCTGCATATTTTATTCTGTGAATATTTTAATTGAGTCCCGACATATTTTTTCAATAATTCACAAGAAAAAATGCCCCCACAAAAGTTAATTTACACTAAATCATTGGTCGTTAAATTAGATTTTTGTTAATGACTTTTCTAATGTGTTTCCAGGAGCCAGGTCGATGAAACGTTAAAAAGGCCATTATTCATGTTTAAGGTTTTCTTCAACAAACAAAAAAATACGGCTTGGGAAATTATTTCATTTTTTTATTCGAGAAACCGACTTTTTGTTGTTGCTTTTTATACAACACGCGAGACTGTTTAATTTGTAAAACTGAAATCACGGTTAGTTTATATTTTCAGGTTATATCAATATTGAGTACCAACGTTGATTAATTTAACATTTTTCTATATTTGTGTGCACTGTTTGTGTATTTATGTCATCTAACTGAAAAGTTTTAATGACTTCAAAATTAACTTTAAAATTTAACATAGGAAAAAATAATTAACCTTCCAAATTATAAACGTTTATGAAATCTCTATAAGTATTAATTAGATCAGAATTCAGATTCAAAGTGTTGACGTTGCTTTAAAAGCCGTATTTGGTGACCAGATTACAACAAACAGCCATTTCCTAACCTTCATCTTTCCTTCCCCACTCTCTTCATCATCACAACACACCCCAATTAAAGATGCCATAAATCTACTGGCTCCGAAAGGTAAGCAGTAGAACTGTAGTTGTGTGGTATTTGCAAAAAAGTAGTACCTAGTTAAAATGTTTAAAAGATCCGTTGACTAAATAGGAAGGGGAAAATTATTCAATGCGTTGAATTAATATATAATTTGAAGAGGTTTCACAACAATTGTTGAAATCCGATTGAGGCATTGTTCCGGCAGGACTTTAGGTGTAGTATTATCTTCTTCTTTTAGGATTATTTTTTTGTATTTTTTTATTATTCGTGTTTTTTACAATAAATATACAATTTTTACAAGTCATACTGTTTTAATTTATACTACACTTCCTTTAAAAGCATTTGCTTGTGGATGGAAGAGGAGTGTACATTTGCGAAAAAATAATATAGCTAGGTTACAAAGTAAAAAAAATTACAAAATTAAAATCCATAAAATCATTGTATTTGGAAGGAAGAAAAAATATACATTATGGAGGATAAATAGAGTATTGTAGGATAATTTGTGAGATTTTCAATTAATTAATTGAAAATCATTAATTGGTATAACCTTCAAAAGTTATTCCAATAAAATTAAATATACATTTCAATAAAATAATATAAATCTTTGCTGTATCTAAAAAGCAACAGTTTCTCAAAGAATCCGTTATTTTGACTGATAAGTGGACCAAACGGTTCCTTTTGTTGTATCATGCAGCGTTCCGAGAACGTGCTCGTATTAGCATTCAGGGAACAGATACACGGAAACACGAACAGCGAACACAAGTCATCGAAAGATTTCAGCGTAATACGTGGTGAAGGCAATTTTCAGTTAAACCTTACGTGCTGAAAATTGACGGAAAAGTGTCTGACAAATTACTTTCAAGAATTTTCAATAGTATAATGTCTATACATTTTGGTATTTTACACTGGAAACAAAACGTTTTTACTTTCCTAAGCGTGATTTGCGTGAGATGCAAAGGCGTGCCATGTTTTTTTTCCGATTCAAGATATGAATACCCGAATTAAATAAATAAAAGTTATGGTTTACAGAATAAAAGAGTTCATAGAGAAATCACACCCGGTTTAAATACGAATTATTCGTTTGTGCTACAGGTTGTATAATGTGTAGCCACGAATATTTTTGTGGTACTTAACTCTTAGGGCTACATATTATTTACTAAAAAAGTCACTTAGTGCTTTATTTAATTCAGTTATTCATATATTCAAGAGCATAGCGTTTTTTATTTTAGTTTTCATGACCGTTAAAATTGTTTTTAATTTCAAGAGTACTGAATCAAAAAAAAAAAAACATTACCTTCTCTCTGAAAGAATAATCTTCGGAATGATTTAATAGCAATGTAATGCCCTTTAAAAATGGTGTTCATTTTAAAACTGGAAGAGTAAATTTCATATTTTATTCCTCCAGTTTTTTACTTATAAATCTAAAATCCCGCTCGTAAAATTTTGCATACTATTTTTAATGGGCACTAAATTAAAAGATTAAATTATTTTGCGTAAAAGTTTCGGGTGTGGTTGTTCATGGCTGTGTTTAATAAACAGGTGTTGCATATAATTCAATGAATACCTTGACGCGTCGCCCGAGGCCCTTTCATTAATTCGTTGTTTCAACAAGCGTCCAGGGTGAAAAGCGTCGACAAAACCTCCGTCGCGACGCCGGCGCCCCTCTGATCCGGGAATTGTAAATTCGAATTCCGGACCCCTTCCCGGGTGTTAATTCCAAAAATAAATATTGCCACTGCTAATAATTCCAGTTATGGTGGAGCGGGATTTCACGTTGCATAGAATACAAGAGAGTGCAGGGCTAATCCGCTACTGCGAACAACGCGCCACGGTGCTCCGTCAACAGCTTGCGACTTTAACGATGTTCTCAAGTGTATCCAAAACTTTATACGGGAGTCTGTTGTTGATGAAGCCATACAAAAGTAATAATACTAAATAAATTATTGAATAATCCATCACAAACGAAATTTTAATTGAAGATTCAATTAAAATTTGCATATTATAAAAAACTAATAAAAAAATAAAACTATTGTTTTAGAATTATGGGTTAAGTTTTGGTTTCAAAATAATAGTCGTGTAGCTTTAAAGTACATGATTCAACTCTCCTACGTAATAATAATAATATAATTTGTACAGTAGGTATATTATATTGAAAATCTTTGATAGAAAGGTAAATTAATTAAATTTTAATCAAAATGCTGCATTTTTTAAACATACAATAAATAAATACCCGTTACATTTATTCACGTACGGACCATTATAGTAAAATATTCTAGAATCATCGTAAATGATTGCAGAGCAAAGATTTAATTTATAACGTTTACCGGTGCTTTCACTGGCAACAATTTATTCGAATTGCACGTTGCCTAGGTTTACATTGAAAATGCAAAGCTTCTCGCAGTTAATTTGATAGAGGAAAGCACCGGAGAATGAAGGTTCGGTAGGAATGATCATCAGCCATACAATCTCCCCTACTGCACCCTGCAGGGAGGGAGGGTGCCAAGGCCTGCTTTAGGGGAGGGGAAATGCAGCTGGGGGAAGATGAATGCCTTTTCCACAGCGCATTTCCATTGTTTGCATTCAAGAAAATGCAGCCCCTGACTTTTCACTGGCTTTTCTTATATATTCCAGAAAGAAAATTGTGACATGTGAATGTGGATAAGTGACGCAAGAGTGATTCCAGGTCTAAGAAAACATATTACACGAAAATTGACATTTTTTGTATTCCTAATAACAGCACAACTTAAGGAAAACAATACAACCAATCATTAAACAAACCAAAATATGTAGATAGCAACAGTTTTATTCAGGACGAGTTGTTTCACAGAATTTGAAAAATTGATCAAATTTCAAAGTTAAAATGCAAGTTCTGTGAAAGTTCAATTCAAGTTCTGTTTTATTCCATCATGGGTCCGTTGTTTTACTACATTAATACTTGTTTGGTTGCAGTACTTGGATAATAACAGAATTTGAAAAACAACCCGTCTTTAATTAATAATTTCCTAGTAAGCATAAAAAACTAAACTTTCTAAACAAAATAATAAAAGAGAATTATGTAAACAGTATGGATTCTTCGTAGTAAATCATTAGGGGGAAGTTAGTATAGTTTGTTGAAGATGCTGCTTTAAACTTTCTCTTGTTCTGGTTAGGGTGATTAGCTTTCTAAGCCTAATCCACGCAAGAGAGGTTTTATATATTTATGAACAATTCAAATGAAGGGGTGGCGTAATATTCCGGGTGGTGAAGGGTCGGAAGTGCTCCTTCACGGGAGGGAGCTAACTAGTTTTAACTAGTTAGCTGTTGTTGGTCCCCAGGTGCCTCGGAAGGGCGGAGGGTGGAGAGGAATAATTTCAGATGAGGAAATGAGCGAACCCGGAAAAATATCCAATAAAATTTTCATGGCCTAACAGGGAAAGTGGCGCAGAGCATTGCATGCCCAGTGAGGGGAAATCAAAATTACAAAACGCAGACATTTAAAAAACAATTTAAACCGTTTTAAAAAAAAATAATCAGCTTACATAAATAGTAAAATAAAAGGCATGCAAAAATAAGTTTACTTATTATGTTAATATTTACATAGCAATTGCTCATTATCCAAGAGATGAGGATTCGGTAATTCATTACTCGGTGAATATCCCAAGACAACTGGAAACCTTAAAAGTTTGTAGTTCAGGGAAATCGTGAGGGTAAAGTGGTGGTTGTATTTAATTCCCAAGGGAAAGGGCTAAGAAACCTTATTCAAGACTAAGATGAAAGTTGAGGAAGGGTACTGAAAACAATGGAAAGGGAAGAATCTTATCTTCAAAAGTATGTTTACATTATATTCTGCAGAGCCTATAAATAAATTACGTGCTTCTTATACCTAAAATAACATCGAAAGATTGGATAGAGAAAATGACGAAAAACAATTAATGGATAACTTCTGTTAATTGAACTGGTTACCCATGGTAGAAAAAATGCGGACCTTGGAAAGAGAAAAATCGCGGTTCAAAAACGTACAGTTAGCAGTTAGTTTTTACATCTAAACAGACTAAGGTCATCAAATCCACATTCAAGATTTGGATAGAGTCCGAGGCACCACAATACAGATCTTGAACAAACAATTACTAAATTCAGTTATGAGTATGCCCTGCGCAACTCTGGTTCAATGAACTCAAATTCGATTCGAATGTAAGTGTCAATATCAAAATTGGAACTGATTGTGTGAAGAATTTAGACGAGCGATAATGTACCAACCGATATTAATATAATATTTTTTACTATTTCATTTTCAAAATTTTAATTTATTTGTCAAGAATTCATAACATCCCGTGACTTTTCACGGAACTGCGCTAGTTAATTAAACATTTTACGTCAAATTCAAACTGCCGAATTATAAATAACATATTGAATTATGGTTTAACTTGATTAAACTAAACAAATATGAGAGTATATATAATATATATTTTAATTTTAGCCTTTCACAACTGTCCAGTAAACACTACTTTACGGAGTTTTTCCTCAATTTATTTTAATATGCTCCGTTTTAATTGACTTCAAAACGAACAAGGTAGGTAGGTCGGGTCATTTAGTTAATTAAACTATGGCGATAAAAAAATAAAAAGGTCCGCCGGTAACGAGCTGGGAACCAATCTCTACACTGAAATTTCGGAGGGATCCTACAAATTCTACGAACTAAAATTTAATCAAGTTTTGGGAACAAATTAAATGGGCTTTCCTTCGCTTCGAGGAAATGGAAAAAAAATGGAGAAAGAATGTTTGGACCATGAAAACTAAATATTTCACAAGGCAAACGAAGCGATCATTTATGTGTTGAAAATTAGATTTTATTTTTCGTCAGCAGCATGTGAATTTCAACTCAAACTTCACAGGAGAAATTAAAATTAAATAATTTGATAAAGTTCGTAAGAAGAGGCTTGTTAATTTCTCAGTTTTCCTAGCATATCTTTTACCAAACCATTGTATCCGTATTATTTCTCAGACAAACACTTAATAATTATTTACATGAAACATTTCTTCGTATTTTATTTTTTAATTTTCCGAAACCGGTCGGAAGTTTCAAAGAATTTAACTGTTTAAAAAGCATTTGTTTAATGTGATCTACAAATATTACAATTTTACAACTTGTATATACCTTTTAAAATTAATATATAAATAATGTATACATAAGAAGGAAAGAAGAAAAATAATATAAATTGAAGAAAAATTCTTCCTTTAAGACCTCGAATTTCGGATTTCTACCAGTTTTTTTAACATAATTCCCTTGAAAACTTTAAGTATTAAAAAGCTATTAAAAAATATGTGTTTTTTATAAATATATGTTTGTTCTATAAAATGTTATTGGAATAAATTTTCTTTTGATAACTTTTGATGATAACCCATCAATGTAATATATCATTGAATAAGCAGATAATACTAATAAATCAAAACGAAAGAGAGAGATTAACAATTTAGAGAGCGTTGTCCCGGTAAGACTAGGTTCGATTCCCAGAGGAAACCGTAACCTTTTTAGGTTTCTGTGTATTGTTCTGTTTCATGTTTCGTTTAAATTTATTAGTATTATCTTATTCTTAAATAATGTCTATACATTTGCTGAGTTCAAAAAGTAATTATTTCAAATTCGCTCACAAAGCACAAGAACCAGTTTCTTCTTTGATGAAATTGCGATTGTAAATATATTTTGTACCGATATGTAATTTATATACCACCACTGTGCCCACTTATATCTATATTAAATAAATAATTTTTTTTTTTAAATTCCCAAAGTATGCTTCGAAAAATCTCGTTCTGTTATTTAACACGTAAGTTTTTCTTTACTTTCTACTTAAAATATTTGTCGATATATTTTTCTCTACTTTAAATAATAATACTTTATAAATAATTTTCGCCAAACACCAATCGTTTTTAATATTAGCGCGCTCCCTCTAACGTACGTATTTACATATCTCCTTTCCAAACCATCTTTTTCTTCTTTTTAACGCTTACTACGTAATCTTAAACATGAACTATAATAATTTATTATCATTGATCTATTTTGATACATTAAGTGACACTTTCATCGAAATAACAAGAAAAACCAAATAACCCCCCCCCCCCAAAATATAACAAACTTTATTTTCTCGGATAGGATATTCTCATAAGTATCTAGTATGAAACAGTTCCATTTGTAATTGAACCCAGCGTTTGTTACAGATAATGGTTTTATTGTCCAGCAAATTGCCTATTACTTACTACTATCCTTCCCCTCCCTTGCCGCAAGGATGCCCGCAGCAGGACTTGTAGTTCCCGGGACAACTGCTTAAGTCCTGCCGGAAAACTAACAATAATAATTCAGGGAGGAAGTTCGCAGGACCATTAAGTGGTTCGTATTCAATTAGCCGTGATCCTGGAAATTCATTAAGGACACGTTACTTTCGCCTCCGTAAGTGGATGACAAATTAAATACCCGGCAGGATAAAAATGGTGGGGATAATTTTAAAAGAGGGTGGTCTGAACACAAAGATTGTTCTAGTCAAGTTGTCAAACGACATCTTCATTGCAGACCCAGAGCTATTGAGTTTTGTTTTTTTTTTTAATGAAAGTTTTTGATACATGTCATTCATTATTAAAATTAAAATAAATGTAATATGCTACAAAAAAAAATCCGCAAAAGGCAAAGCTTGTGCGTGTGTATTGTAGTAATTCACTTTTCTATGATTTAAAAATTAATGTGGTTTTTTCAACGTTTCAACCTGAGATTTGTTTTTTCAAACGAACCTCAGGTTCCTACATACATTTGCGTTCGGAGAGAAAGATATCCCCGGTAAAACCCTGCTGAAAGACCACCATTTAAAATCTAAACGGGGCTTAAAATCGCTTTAGTTTTGTTCTAGTAAGCAGATATGAATAACAAGACCAACTTCCAGAACCATTCTTCTTCACTTTTACTTCCTTTTTAGTCACTAAACGACTATTTATATTAGTAATCATAAAAACTTCATTTTCAACTCCAGACGTCTCATCTCGTTAAAGATCCTGCAGTGAGTTACAAAGATATGCTACATACCACTTCATGTGTCCAATAATATGTTCTTATTCATCTCACGTGAAATCGTTTTCGTGACGCAAAGGATCCATAAACCTTCAGGGTGTTAGTTGCAGCGCGCCCGGATGATTGCAGCTCCGGGCTGCAAAAGTTGGGGGTGGTCGGAGTCGAGACAAATTGTTACTCATAAAAATACCAATTCCGCCGGTGGCGGGCGCAGACCAAAATAACTAGAAAACGAGACGTTACTCGCTCTGTAAAGTGTTCATAAATATTGATATAATATATTGTAATGCTGGAATTTTTTTTTATAATTCTGCATAAAATAGCAATAAGTATTCCAAATTACTTAGTAAGTACCTATACTAAAACTATAATGCTTGTCTTGTCGAAGAGATGAAACGCGGTTTTAGTAAAGAGTTGCCACATTTACGCACTTAAAAGAAATATACAAACAAAGGCTTTATACTGTCATACTAATCGCCTTGTGTAGTAAGTAATAACTTTATTTGGGTTGTTTTCTAGTTTCATAAATTGTAAGTTATTTATTAGCATCATCAAAACTTCGCTCCCCGAAGATCACCTGCAATCATAAAAGATATCCAGGAGAAAAATGCATCGGGGAATTGCACCGGCAATTTTTCACGGAAATTTAACAGAGGGACAAAGGGAGGATAGGGGAAACCTGAGACATGTGAACTTTGCGAAGGGAGCGCAAGACTCGCAGGACTCGCAGGATTACCATCCCAATAACTTCTGGAATGCGTTTCCTGGTACCAAGGTGGCAGGAGGAACAGGAGGTGCACGAGGCAGGGGTGTTCAGTCCTACCTGGCGCTCATTTGTCGAAGGCCCTGTCGAATGAGCCCCAGCAAGTATCAGCATAAAATCGTGAAGCGTGATATGGGATTAGTAATTTTTGGCTGGCGCGGGGGAGTAGTAGTAATAGGAGGGACTGTAGTTAGTTTGACTGCCGCGCGGAGCAATTATGAGCAAATGTTTGCGGAGGGTAGCTCCTCGCATCACCTGCATTTTGTATGTTATTTAGGAATGTTACATGAGAACCATAAATTGTGATGAGATAGCGCAAAATGTTACCCCATTCGCAACTTTGCGCATTCCGACACGTCTTTTAATTTATTATTTTGAGAAATTAATGCGAGATTTTAGTGATTTTATTTTATTTTAGATTTTAGAAATTAATGCGATATTTAATTTTAGTAACATATAAAAATGTAAACAACACAATAATTTTACCACACTTTAATTACTGTAGCAGGAATCTATGCTTAGTAACCGATAGATTTGTGAAACAAATCAAGGAAATGTTAAAGTAGTTAAATAACTTGTCATTTAAACAAATTATTTACTTCAATACCATGATGGCCATACATCAATTGAAAATCTAGGAAAATTGAAAACCTGCAGCACAAACACACACAAGAGATGAGGAAAATAAATTAAATAAGACTTCAGAAAAACTTCTTGATGTACGGAGTAATTAAGATATTTAGGGAATTACCAAAAGAAATAAAATTGTAAGAAAATATAAACAAATGTAAGCTTATATTGTGCAAATGTTTAATTCACACTAAATAATGTTTAAAAAGAATAAGTGTACAAAAATTTTAATAGGACATACGTAACTATGGAACTATTTAAAAACTACAAACAACAAATAATAATAATAAAAAAACGTGGTGGAATTTGCTATTTAAGAAAAAGTTTTTTATGTTGTCGTTTTTCGTGTCTCCACTTGACCATTTGTATATTAGACATTCTACGAAATCCCGCTGGATTATTCAATTTATTGTTATCATAATAAATTACGTCCCACAAAAATATTAAACAATTTTAAAATCGTAATAAATAATTTAAATCAATAAATCCAGATATTGAATGTCGTAAGAAAGCAGTTTTAGAATAACCTCCTGCTTATTGTTTTGCTCAGAGCATTGGAACTTTTGAGACGCTCGACAAACACTTGACAAGTATACAAGTCAAATATGAAAGATTATTATGGCCCTTGCAGTTTAAAATCAGTTTTAAATAAAAAAAAAATTGTTTGCAAAACCATTGCCAATTTCAGCAGCTGCATTTTACATTATTTTTCCACAAGTTCAATTATCTCAAGCGAGTAGTAATTCATCGGAGGGGTTTAAGGGGAACGGCTGTGAGGCCCTTTTCATATAAAACTTAAATTTGTATTTGTGCCCACAATACAAAAAAAATAATAGTAAATAATAAATAATAATAGTAAACTGAAAAATTATATTTTGAACTCGTAGGTTCAGCAAATTTCTAGTACGAATATGTGCTGTTTTATTTATTTGCGTTTTATATATTGATATACGACCCATTAAAAAAAATTGCGGGATTAAGACAACTACGGATTTTTTTGCGAGTTAACTGTATGTTTATATAATGATAAATAAAATAAAACTTCGTGAAAATTGCGTTTTTTGGGCAGAAATTTTAAGTTATAACCCAAAAATTTGTGTTCTAACGTAAATCAGTCGTTTGTGATTTAAAATACGCCGATGAAAATTTTTAAAACTACTATTTTTTTATATTTCATCATATTAATAGGCAGTATTTTTTTTCAATAATCATCATTAAGTCACAAATAATTGCCAAAGTTTCACCTAAAATCATGAAAAAATGTAATTCTTTAATGGCTTATATTTTATAATTTAAAACATAAAATAAAATAAAATAACAGATATCAGTAATAGATATTTTGCTATACATTTGGGTTAAAAAAAAATTCAGATTTGTTAGGTGTTTTGGCCTCACATCCAAATAAAAATTTTGTATGAAAAGGGCCGCGCAGCAGTTCCCCTTAAGTCAAGTAATTTGACACTCCGTGACACGTTCTGGCTAAGCTGCAACATTGAAATAAGTTGGGAGACCTCTCCTTTCATTTGTACATCTGTTACAAATAAGTGCCATTTCCCCCAAGCTAAATGATTTCTCATCAACATTGGGGCGATCAAAGGTCTAAGTGAAATAAATTCATTGCTAAGAAAAACAAACATTGTACCCACCGATAGAAATGTTCACAAACTATGAGCCAAGTGATCACATTATTAATTAATGACATGTTTTTTCACCCAATTTGAACAATTCATCAAATTTTCTACGTTGATTTTCTAGTTCTGTGAAGGTTTTAATCAAATTCTGTTATTATTTCAGTTTTGTGAAATAACTGGCCAGTAATGATATAATAACAAAACTAGAGTAAAACCTTTAAAGAACTTGAAAATCAAAATCGGAATTTGATGAATTGTTTGAATTCTTTGAAAGAACCCATCCTAAGTATCCTTACTAACAATATGCATCCCTTTACGCTGACTGCATTTACGAAAAAAAAATTACAACTGAATATATGAGAGGTGTGATAAAATAAGGTTTTAAGTATTATATGACAATATTTTAACATAAAACAGTATTTTTTTTACATTTGCAGCATTCATTAAATTACCACAGTTTATCAATTATAAGATACATCATGAAAATGTTTAATAAATACGTAATACTACTACCTAAGTACACAATTAAATAAGATGAGAAACCATTCTATTAAGCAAGCAACTTGAGAAAAATTGTAAGTAAGCTCGAGGGGGAAATTTTCTCACTGTGTGTGAAGAAGGAGGGTTAATAGGTGCCAATAATGTAATAACTCGCTCAATATGGAGTGTAACTTACAGAGATGAAAATTCTCCCCCGGTGTGAGGAGCAGTTAACCTCTCACGGGCACCTGTCACGCTACCATAGCAACTAGCGGTCCCCCCCTAGAGCACAGGAGGGGTCGGGGGCGGGGGCGGGGGTGAATGGTAAAGCAATTAATAAAACAAACGCACTTATTGCCAGGCGGTCCCGGGAGTGGTCAAGTTCGGACGTTAGGGCAGATAGGGCTCCAGGCGTAATTTGCAAATGATAATAATATGATGTAATCAACGGGTGAAGATGAAACTAATATGCTGTGTAAAAATGCGATTAAATTAATAAATTTAAGCATAAATAAATTAATCATTGACAATAATAATACAACTAACATAACTTGATTGACTGCCGTAATAGAGTACCATGTTGTGAACACGAAACAAATTAATTTTTAGAAAATGAATTTTATGAAATATACTATGATAAAACTATACTAACAGACCTAACGATTAGTCATAATAGACCCGATATAGTTTTACGTCTCAAAATTTAAAAAAAATAACTTATATCATTGATTCCCCTATTCTAAATTCCTGTAATATTTAAAAATCTGTTTCAGAAAAAATAAGAATATACACAGATTTAGGAAGTGAGATGAAAATAATTTGGCATTCTCATATAAAAATATTACCATTTATTATTTCAGCTACTGGCATTATACCTAGCTCTCTCGTTCAAAATTTAGGCGTATTAGATCTGTCAAAGAATTTATATAGGATTAGGCTGGCCGCATACATACGTTTTCCGTATTCGATTTACGAATTCGTTTTCCGTATTCGGAATTCTGTGAGACTAGCGCAAACGTTCGTTTTTCTTCATTCGGAATGTATAAACGTCAGTACCAGTGTTGCCAACAAGGGCGATATATCGCCATTTAGGCTACTCAGAGCGAGAATCGGCGCCGAAAAAATCTAAAAGGCGACTGGTCGCCAATTAAGCTACTTCAAAAACATCAATTTTAAACATGTCCCGAAATTCTCTAGCCACCCCCCCCCCCCACGAAATTTTTATTTTCACGTAAAAACATCAATTTTAAACATGTCCCACCTAACAGCAAATTCGGCTACTTTACGCTACCTTATGTATGAGAAACGGCGATATTAGGTCAAGATCCGTTGGCAACACTGTATTACGAACGGAAATTTCCGTGCGTTTGCGTCGGCACAAACAAACTGTATGCAATAACTGCGTTCCACATGACGTCATTAGGTTTTTTCCATCCGGTTTCTCCGAACGCGCCGGCTCGCATTTGGAACGTGCGTAAGGAATTTGTTCCGTTCGGAACTAAAACGAACGTGTGCGGCAGTTAATGTATTTTCTACTGATTCCGTGCATTCGGATGTCCGAATACGGAAAACGAATTCGGAAATTGAATACGAAAAACGTATGTATGCGGCCAGCCTAATATATATAGGATTACGAAAGATTTTTTAAATATTTATATTGAGGGATCAGTAGGATTTATAGGTCCAGTTAGGAGTTCTACCGAGCCAAAACCTCTGATATAAAAAAAATATCAGGAGTCGGTGAATTATTATCCCATTTGATATCTGGTGAGTTGACGTATTGTTCTTGAATTGTTTTGTATTTATTATGCTTATATAATGCACTTGCATAATATGGATTGACTAGATGATCATTTGTGGAAAAGTGTGTGGAAGGGTTTAGTTTTTGAAGTGAAACTTCTTTAGGCGCGTAATGTTCGGGGACGGAGTAAAACCGAGTCAGGATCGACACGAAAATGCGGGTACCCCCACCACCGCTCACCGTTCACTGTCCCTCTCTCACCATATGCGCTTGTTGAGGTGGGGGAGCCGCTCAAGAACGTTTTGCTTTGAGTTACGAGCGAGATACGAGTTCGGTTTAGCAGGTCGGCCGGTAGCGCACTTGCGCGGCCACGCCCACCACGGCCAGTGAATCAGTTAGCACTGTTAGCAGCGTGCTCCCGCTGTGATAAGTTGTGTTCGCGTTTTGTGTTGCGTTTACATTTACATTTATAGTTGTAGTTCATTTAATTAATTCATTTAATTTTTGATGAAATGAAAATAGAGAGAGAGGAATACTAGAAGTTTCACTTCTGTCTTGCGTAGGCTTGACACACCCACTTTTTTTCCTGTGGGGAAGATTTAACCCTGACATAAAGTTGGAAAAATAATAAAAACTGAAAATATAAAAATGGAATGAGACACCGAAAGTAAAAAGATAACTTCTTATTTTCGGTGTTTCATTATATTTTTATTGAGTCATAAGATACCAAAATATCGATAATAATCTTTATGGCAAACCGATATTTTCATAAGACGCCGAAAATAAAAAGACTTTTTTTTTGTTTCTATATTTTGATTGAAAGTTGCTAGCGTTATTTTCGATGATTAAATATTTTAACTTGAGTTATTAACTAATGTCAATTTAGTTATGCAGTGTGTACTTATTAAAATAAATAATATTTCACCTAAACAATAGTCTTTTCAATCTTTTTTTATTCAACTTAAAAACAATGAAGTTTCAGAACATTCAGAGGTCAGGTCGGTTCAGATTCACGCAAGTATTTTCGATTTATTCCAACAATCATTTTAAACACATACATACTAAATAAATAATTTTAATATATATGTATGTTCAACCAACTAAATACACACTAACCACTAACCCCCCACTAAATACATGATCATTCGATTTGATTCAACTTCATGTTTTTTTGACATTTGTTTTAATAATTCCAACGCACGTGGTAAATAAACGCCCTTGGGATGATTTTAAACAATAACGGGGATTTACAAATCAACCAATATTATTAATATTAAATGTCTCCGCTCGAATTACAATATCAAATTAAAATTGTTTAACACAATGCCTCTAAAGAGCCACAGGTTCAATATAATGTTTTTTTGTTTTTGTTTTTACATGACGTAGGTAGAACAATTTGTGTCGAATATCTTTACCGTAAAATAATAATGTAAAATGAAATACGTTAAAAACGTTTCGTTTTATTTTATTTATTGAAGTGAAGAAATACATTTTCTAAAGAAGTACGGAAGAGGAATCAAGATGTCAAATAAATCCCCCAAAAATAGAAGGGTCACAATTTCGCGGTACTCTAAATATCAGACAGCTGAATATGGACCTCTTTTCAAGACTTTAATAACTGTCTGTGAGTGAAATATATCGGTATAAAAATAAACAAAGCTTATCTTACAACATTTCTGACATTTCCAGTAAAATAAAAGGCATACATCAAAATAATATGCACGAAAAAATGCATACATTTTTGTTGCATTTTTTCATACATATTATTTTGATGCAGGCGTCTTTTTTTCTTTTACGGCGAAAATTGTGTCTAGATGAAAATTACAAGTAGCAATGTTAGACGACAGATGTCTCCGTACCTTGCCCCTCACTTCACAGAGGATGGGGTGACAGCATATCACAGAGATAGTGGTTGTTATTGCTATGATACTCGAGCATGTACGCCGCGCGGGGAGGAAACGAAAGAGCCCACACTTCAGAGACACATTCGGTGACAGGAAAAATAAAAGAAAAAATATTAAAACGTAAATGTAGCTCTGTGAGTAATCCTTTAATGAAGTTCACCACATATCAACGATATATTTACAAATAATACTTTGACAAAAACTAAATTATAATAACTAAACAGTTAATAATATCTTGCATTGTTTTGTTGATGAAGCTATATTTATTTATTCTCGATTGCCAGGAGAATTTTACTTTCATATTTATTTATTTTGAATTTCACGCACAGCTGGTCTTTTCCATTTGTATAATGTTTTTAACACAAAAAACATCTAAATGAGTATAAAATCACATAAACAAAATACTTAACCATGCGAGATGGGAAAATGGTAGATTGTGAATACATGGCACAATGAATAAATGAAATTAGTCGAAGCAGAGCTAGGTAGTTTATTTAAATAAATTTGTTGTTCAACTTTCCGATATAAATTCTCCTAAGACCTTTTAATACTTATTGATTGAACATTAAATATGTCAACAACATCCTTAAAATCACTACACAAATTATGTATACGGTGGATGGGAGTATACAATTGTGATTACGTGTTGGAGTTGTCACAATACAACAGTAGATTTTGCATCGATGTATATTGAAAGAAATTATATAATTTGTAGACGAAGTAACATTTCTTGTGTGTGTTCCATTATTCCATTCAGAATACCACAGTTTTCGTAAGGATTCGCATTTGAAAGGACTCTAATTTTGACATTGTTGCATAATCAAAGATCGGACATAGCACTTAAAGATTGGATAGGGAATGTTTATAAACTTAAATACTTCTTCAATTTTAGTTGAACCCATCAGTTTTAATATTATTAATCGATCAACCTCGTCTAGTTCGAACATAATGGTACTGTAATAATTAAAGACTGATGTTTAACCATACATAAAAAAATATTAACGCAAAACGTAGTTAAATTTGTATTCACGACCAAGGTGCTTTCAAAAGTGCTGACCTTCAGGACACACCGAGTCTGCCTTTCTTATGTAAACAAACAGAGGATGTGACAGTATCGATTTCCACCGTGTGCAAGGCGCCGCGGCGTACTTTCAGACTCTTCCGGGATCATTTGTATTCCGACCGAGCTTCCGCCCCCGAGACGGAAGGGATGGGGAACGGGGGGCGGAAGTGCAAGTGATGCGCCGGAAGACAGGTGCTGCCCCAATGAAAGCGAGCAGTTGGCATTATTATTCCATTCCATCTTTAAAACTCTCGAACATTCTAAAATAGGGAAGAATATCATCTATTTTTAGATGAAAAGCCCCATTCATCATCTGCGTGTGGTCCTTTTGAGGGGAAGGTGCGGTTTGGTCTCCATGCGTTTTATACTTTTATTATTTATATGTTTTTATTATTATTAAGAACGTGGTGCGCTTGTGAGTTTTTACGACTCTGAATGGGGATGTTCAGACTAGAATAGAATAGAAATGGTCATAAAACATCTTAATTTTGTAATAAAAACGAACACTTATTTCAACGGTTAAATCTGTTAGTTTTGGAGGATATTAACTCATCATGCGGTAAAGTAGATAACTATCGATGCGGTAGTTAAAAATTAAAATAAGAACGTTTTTTTTGGAAACTCTGATAGAATCGTTTTGTAACAGTGTCTTTAAATATACAGTTATTCAAGGCATTGTAAAAATAATTGAAAAATATTAGTTTTTGCGTAGATATTATCTACTCATTGAGAAAAGGGCAATTTGTACGGTTATTCAAAATAAATAATTATTATCTATCTTAGAAAACTTTAAATTGCGTACAATGCGTTTGCAAATTGTATATTTTAAGAGGTTAAGATTATAAATGTGCAAGGTGGCATATTAAAGTCCCCAGCATCCAGCTCGTTGCATCCCACTCTCGCCGCTAGTGGAGAGGTCTGGGACGGTCTGCAGCCGCCGATAGCATCAGCAAACAGGGCCCACTTTTTATTATTCACCACTTGTCGGCGGGGGTGCGTTTCATTTCTTCCAGAGGGATGCTCAACACGCCTCGTGCAACTCCGGAGCCGCTCGGGAAGCTTCGGAAAAACTCGACAACCTGGTCACGTGTTAAGATTTCAGAAAAGAAAACCACCGGGAAACTAGACGCGATTTACTACGGTAAGAGCCGCGCCAGGTCCGTGAAGGTTTTTATTATATCAATGGTGGTTGGGGGACTTTTCATAAATGTATATTGGAAAATATTTCATGACACAAGGGTTTCATGACACTTTTTGCATTAAGGGATGCATCGGGAAGTATGAATTATAAAGATTGCGCTTTGAAATGGTAGCGAGCGAAGTGCTTATGTAGGAGCTTTTTCAGAGAATACGAAGATTAAGTGGAAACTAGATCAAATATTTCATAACAATTTTCATGATTTAAAATTAAACACTCAATAGCCACAAATTAAAAATATTTAACTTTTTGCTATACCTTTTGATAAAAAAAAATAATCAGTTTGGTCAAGTATTTTGGCCATAATTCCAAATTTAAGTTTTGTATGAAAAAGGCCGCGCAGCCGTTCCTCTTCAGAAAATAAAGATAATATTGGTAGTTCTAAGTCGAAGTATGTATGATAGAGTTAAATGTGACCGAAGTTGATAGGGTCGAATAAGCTTAGTGGTGGAGCAAAGCACCGGCAAAGCTGAGGTCTTGGATTCAATTCCTAGTGCGACCGATTTTTCTTTTACGTTTGCCGTTTGAGAGTTCTTAATATTTTCTTCAGTGATTAAACATTTTCGCCAAGCGACGATATCGGCAATGTTTCAACAAATAAACCCATAAACAAAGGTTGACCTTTGTCTGCGCTTGAATATAATAATGGCTATCGCTGTACACTATGACACTTGTACACAATTTACACTTGCACACTATGTACACTTGCACACTATGTACACTTGTACACTATGTACACTATTTACACTTGTACACTTGTACACTGGTACACTTGTACACTAGTACACTTGTACACTTGTACACTTTTAGTTTTAGTGGAAGTTTCAATATTATTTATGACCAGCTGAAGTCCCCGGCATTGCTCGGGATTTACACAGAATTTGTCAAATCATTGTACAAGACAGTAATTTTCCTTTCATTTGGAATGTCAAGTGTGCAAAATTTCATTAAGAACAATTAAAATTCGGCTTCTTATTTACGTGAAACCGTACAAGAGTCCCAACTGCTCCCAACCTTCTGGGGACAGTGAGACTATGGCAAAATCGGGGTACGTTGTGAGGCTGAAGGTAGTGGGTAGGGGAAAGAGATGAGAAAAAGGAAGAGGGTAGTACCTGGCTACTCAGATCTGGTCACACAAACTCGGCCAAAGCCATTTTAAGAACCGATTAAATTCTGATTAGTAGTCTTATACTCAGAGCATCTTCCACTCGGGAACTTTCCAAAAATATGATATATATTAATTTTAATTAGAACATTGTGAAAAAACACAAATTAATCAAATAAAATTGATTTTCGCACGCCGGGATTTGAACCCGCGACCTACAGCTTGCTAGTCAAGAGACTTATCCCTCGTCCACGGAAGCCATCCAATGTGGCTTTAAGGGGTGAGAAAAGGAAATGTGGTGGGTTTTCGAAATCTCGTGTAGAAAGTGACCTTTCTCTTATTTTATTGTTTTATAAACATAGAGTAATTACATGAATTGACAATCCACTATTCAAATCAATGTCTAAAGCAAGTTACAGGTGTGCAGTGGGCAGAGTGTAAGTTGACAGGTTCACCGTTGACTAATAATAGTGTACCAACGCCCCGTGCTCTACAACAAAAGCCGAGAGAAGGCCCCAAAACAAGCCGCAGGGACTAGGGGATGTTTGCACGCCGATATATCTGTCTAAAACAGGGCTCACCATAATACGAGTACACTAAACATAACAAAGGATTGCTCTTATTTTGTCATGTAGGAGAGGATATTATCTTATTTGCGTGTTAGCTTGTCAAGTATTAAACTTGAGAAAATCAATAATGAACTAAATCATTAATCAGAATATTATACGTTGTGAAGTTGAATGTAGTGGGATACTGCAATCTGAGTGTCCTGTTCAATATATATATACCACACAAGAATACCAACTAACGGGAAGTAGTGAGATTATGGCATCACCGATTGAGGTATGACGCGAGGCTGAAGAGATTGGGAAAGGAAGGATATGGATAAGAAAAAGGTTGTAAAGTACCTGGCAATTTAGAGCTGGTCACCAAACATCCAAACTACTAAAACCATTGTAATCAAAGTTTCGATTCTGAATAGTCTATAGTCTATCAACCACGGATTTGAAAGGAACGGCCAAACTCCATCAAAGCATTTATTAGGTACACCTTCCGAGATAATTACCACACTTAAATTATTATTATTTTTTGAATAGGAAAAAATATTTATCTTTCTAATGAAATAAAATTCACGGAGGTTCAACTTCTATAACGCAACGGTCAAACTCTATTACACTTTTTTTTGGTAAACCTTCCGGAATAATAAAACTGATTTAAAAAAAATATATTTTAATAAAAATAGTAGAAGATACTCTCAGTATCGCCCTGGTGTAAGATCACCATTCAGAATTGAAACGTTGCTTGAAATGGCTTTGGCCGTGTTTAGTGACCAGATCTGAATAGTCACTACCTTCAGTCTCACAACATATCACTGGCTTCAGACGGTTTGGAACAGTTGGGACTCTTGTGCGATTTCACATAAAAATATGAATAAATTCATCTTCCTAAAGAAATAAAATATAACGATAACAAATTTATTAAAAGAAAGATAGATGTACTAATTAAACGAGCATAATAAAATAATTCAGCCATTTCTGTTTCGAAGCCGCTATTCGCGTGAGGTACATCAAACCTGCCCCAAACAATATCAGCCTCGAGCCTCCATCCAAACTGCGGGGAGATATCATAAAAGAAATAAATAATGAACTTTTTTAGATATAAAAGTCGCCTGACTCCTTAGCAACACCCCTTTATAGCCGCCTGGTACTAACCCACGTAGGTAGGGTCGAATACCTCACTCGAATAGGATACTAGCACTAGCAGGCTAAGACACATCGTATTGCGAGGACTGTGAGACATTTGAGGACAGGTAAAGTTGTGGCGTTGATAAATTGAGGGCGACAATCAATTTTGGTAAATGAAGCCGTGACAATTTACTTTTTTCAATATATTCTTCAATAAGAAAATTTCTATCAAAAAATAATACATTTCTTACACAACTGTTTGAAATGAATAATAATTAGTAATATTAATTAAATAAATAGAGTCGTTTTAACTCCAACTACTACATAAACAAAATGTTAACCGGTTTCAGAAGAACAATATTTCTTCGTCAAGGCATATTACGTAAATTAAACTAACAATAAATACAGAAAGCATTCGTGAAACTTCCAAATTCCTGTACTAAATGACTTGGAGAAATAATTTATGTGGTTAAAACCAAACACTACTTTCCTTAATTTCTACTAAATTTCTGCATTACAAGCAAAGAGCGGCTATTTTACTAATAATGTTAAATTTTCACATGTAAAAACACTTTGTGGGTAAACATAATTATTATAAAATAACTTTTTTTAACACCACTTTATTGTATATATAAATATATATATATTTTTTAAACAAACCGATTTCGGTTCACTCTGAACCTTCATCAAGGTTATATAAAAACATATTGTTCAACCAATATGTTATATTTATCAATAATTAACCAATATTATGCTAATATTGGTAATTTGCACAATACAGATAACATAATATGTAGAAAATTGATGTAAAGTGAAAATTAACATGTGAAATTATTTAGCTTTTGAAATGAAAAAACAAAGAACTAAAATGCTCGTTCCCAACAACTACTGTCATGTTTAATACAGTTAAATAAATGTATATTTGTGGCAAACACACGGGTTACAAGTTACAACGTGGAATTAAACCGGAAGGCTTTGGAGGGGTATTTAGTTGAAGGGATGAAACAGTCGGTGGGGAGACTCAGTGAGGGTGGGCGGGTGTAGAAGGTGGGTGGTGGAGAAAGCCTCCCCAGATAAGGGGATGTTTTTCCAGGTGGGTGCAGCAGCCATCTGACGAAGTGCTGACGTTTCTTTTATTTCACTTTTCGTTTCTGGTGTCGGCGGTAATAAGAAAAGTTCAACGCCGAGATAACTCGGAAAAAGGCGGAGGAAATATTGGAGTTTACTTGTTATTGAATGGTATCGTGTTCCTTATGAAGCGAATCGTTCGAAACATTTTATTTCTAATGGACTACACCAGATGTTTTCAAATATATGTACTTTTGATCGTGTTATTATTAATCCATAAATAATAATTTAATAAAAATATTCGCGTATTCGTAAAATTTGTTCCACTGTTATAAATAAATCACCTATTGAAACAATTAATACGGATTTTCCAACTTTGTATACCCTTGGAAAATCATTATATACCATTACTGTTAACCTCACCCAGTCCCCCAAATGTTAAAATTTGTTCCACTGTTATAAATAAATCACGTATTGAAAAAATTAATACGGATTTTCCAACTTTGTATACCCTTGGAAAATCATTGTATACCATTACTGTTAACCTCACCCAGTCCCCCAAATGTTTTGCATATGAAAAATAGTTTAAAGAATAGTTGTACCAGTTTGAAAATGGCTATAATAAGCTGAAACCGATAATGGTAAAAAAATTAAAAATATCAAAGTAAGCAGTAAAATTATTTTAATATATCATTATAATGGAATTCCAAAACGAATTGTCTGTATCAAAAATTTAAATAATAAATTATTATTTAATTTAAAAAAAATTTATATACTTACAGGGTTTTCCAATAAGAGATGTTATTTTGATATTCAATCGTAAAAGATCAATGGTTTCGTTGCTTGTGTGGCACGTAGCGTTCTTTATAAAATAACGTAACACTATGTTATTTTATAAAGATGATAAAATGAGTAAATACATGTAATGTAATTATTTAAAGAGAAAAATAGTAGATATTAGGATGAAAAAAAAATATATATTATTAATAATCAATTGATTATAACTACAGGGTTTTCCAATAAGCGGTGTTATTTTGATATTCAAAGAAATTTCCCGTAAAAGATCAATGGTTTCGTTGCTTGTGTGGCACGTAGCGCCGTCTTGTTGAAAGTAAACGTTGTCCAGATCAATACCACCCAATTCCGACCATAAAAAATCATTAATCATATCTCGATAGCGCAATCCATTCACCGTAACTGTTGCTCCAGCCTCATTTTCGAACAAGTAAGGTCCAATGACTCCGCCGGACCATATACCGCACCAAACAGTCACACGTTGAGGATAGAGAGGCTTTTTAACAATAATTCTTGGGTTTTCCGAGCCCCAGATGCGACAATTGTGCTTGTTGACGAAGCCACCGAGGTGGAAATGGACCTCATCACTCAAGATAATTTGCATTTGATTCACTCAAGTGAATTTTAATATTTTAAATGCATTGTTGAAGCGTGTATCGTTCCATTTTTATTAATGGCGTAATTTGTACATGTCAAATGTCAAAAAATGACAGCTTCAAAAGTAACATCTACCGAAAAAGCGGGCTATTCAAAATAACACCTCTTATTGGAAAACCCTGTATTTATACATATTCGGCACTTCGGCCGAGAGCGTTGCCGAATATTCGGTATTCCGCTAAATCACAATATTAGTTGAATCTCTAGCATAAACCACCTTACTAGGCTGAGCGTGTTCCGAGGTGGTACAAAATTTAATCCATATTTTTATTACATTGGGTCAATTATTGGGGTCTTACCGGTTATACTTTGTTTGAATAAAGTTTGAATCCAACAAATAGCATGTTACTAGTACCTACCTACCTGCAACAGTATTATTCGAAATCCGCAAAAAGGTAAAAATAATTCAAAATAAGACACCAACCTGGCAATCTCCTTGTGAGCAGCACGCAGCCGCTGGTTAGCACGCTCCGCGTCGTGCTCGGCGCGCGCGAGTCGCGCGAGCGCGTCGGGGCGCGCACGGTCCGCATCGCGGGGGCCGCCGCTGGTGCGCTAGAAAGAACAAAAAAATACCTTGAGCACATTTTTTCAGTTATAGCTATTAGTGTTAAGGCGATGCAATGCGAAGTAATGCAAAATCATGAGATTTGGGTTTAAAAATTGAAATTTTAGAACACATCTTGGCCTTTGCTATGATTGAAAAATTTTAATCGAGTATTATTAAGTTTTGAAAAAAAAGTATCAAGTCTATAAAAAATGCATTGAATTACAAAATCTTCTATTTACGAACCCCTTCTTGTTTATCGTTTTATTGAATAAAATGGCAAATCATGATCGGTAAACATTAAAATTTTAAATTAAATATTTTATGCCTGAACTTTACAAAGTAAAATAAAATATCCATTTTTGCGATTTTTTTTAATGTAAATAAAAATAGGCATCCGGTGTTAAGCCAGAATTGCAACTTTATCGCCATACGCGTAAGTACTGCGTCATTTTGCCACAATCCAAATGTTACGGGCCTACAAATATAAAAGCATGGAAATGACAATTAACTTTAGTCTTTGAAAAAATGCCACGATCTCTACCATCTCCTCACCATTAAACAAGACAAAAGTGTGGTTGAAGGAATAGACATGATAGAGATGACGATCCCTGAGCCCCGAGAGGTGACATCGTCAACCGTGACAATATTTGCAGACAACATTTAGTTTCCTCTTCTAACCGAATCGTGAAGCTTATACTAACATGCGGATGAGTCAGGGTTGGTTAACTTGAGGCAGAATTACTTAACCCTACGGAAAGCAGTAATGTATACGTATTTATATATTTGACGATGCAACATAATTATTCATTTGACGATGCAACATACGCATTTATTTGACGAAACAACATACGTATTTATCGAAGTTCTACCTGAAAGGCTACCTTTCTTGGTACAAGGAGAGTAAGGAAAATAAAAATTTATATAACAAATAAAATCGTTGGTTAGCAACATATTTTTAAAGATTGTCAATTATTTTGATCAAGTTTTATAATCTCTAATTACATAAACCAAAACCCTTCACAGTTTGACACAGTTAACTTAGCAGATGGCTAAAAGAGAAATCTTCTTTCAAATCCATAGAATTTTCGTATCCATAACTTAGAAATTGTAGATACAGTGCAAACAGAGATAGTTCGTTAGTTTCTTTGTGTGATCGCCTGCCCCGAAAAGCTTGTAAAACTATAAAAGCGATAACTTCGTACCATAGACATTTGTTTTACTATAAACACTATGAAAAACTAAAAAATAACATTGTTATCCATAGTTACTGATATCACCGTGAACTCTGGGTGGTAAGAGTTTAAATAAATATTTTACATTACTCACAAAGGACACAAACTTTCCTCACAAACAACCGTTTCGCAATAATCGTGCACAGCACCCGACCAGGGGCGCAGCGGTGGCGAGGAGATATTTGACACTGGGGATGAACCGGGCCCGCCCAGCCAGCACCCTAGATATTTGCACTATCTTACACTATTTGTACACACCGCTTGCACACCAGGGACACGGGACGACCGAGCAGATAAGAGCGGAACATTAAACCCGCTTCGGGAGTATTTGTACATTACTCAGCTGGGCGGTAGTAAGAAAGAGTTATATTACTACTTACTACTTGTGTTCGAGGGGTTTTAGCACTGATGCTGTGAAACTGACTTGTAGAGTTTCTAAGTCAAGACCTTGAAGTTTTCCAATTACATTACCCTAATTCTCACAAAAAAAAACTATCTTCTACTATCTTTCATATAATATATATTATCTACTATCTACTACTATCTACTATCTACTATCTACTATCTACTATCTACTATCTACTATCTACTATCTACTATCTACTATCTACTATCTACTATCTACTATCTACTATCTACTATCTACTATCTACTATCTACTATCTACTATCTATGATCTACTATCTACTATCTACTATCTACTATATACTATCTACTATCTACTATTTACTATCTATTATCTACTATCTAATATCTAATATTCACTATCTACTATCCACTATCCACTATCCACTATCCACTATCCACTATCCACTATCCACTATCCACTATCCACTATCCACTATCCACTATCCACTATCCACTATCCACTATCCACTATCCACTATCCACTATCCACTATCCACTATCCACTATCCACTATCCACTATCCACTATCCACTATCCACTATCCACTATCCACTATCCACTATCCACTATCCACTATCCACTATCCACTATCCACTATCCACTATCCAATATCCACTATCCACTACCCACTATCCACTAGAATATTTATATTTATTTATTGAGTAATTTTGCATTACATTTTGTGTTAAAAAACTAATAAGCACATTTCATTGTTCAGAATATTGTATTTTTTTTTATATTTTCATTCTTCACACTTGAGGCACATAATAAAGAAAAAAACAAGAAATGCCTTGTGGACGTGTTTCGTGATCCAAATATTTGGCCAATCGGGCCTTAAATTTCCTATACAAAACTGTGTTTAACCATGATTACGAAATTCAAACGTGTTGAAGATCTACGATATCAGACAAGTGTAAGTGAGGCAGATCGCATGCTAAATGGAACATTTGTTTCCATTCCAATTTGTATAGAACACAGTTTTCTTTATTATACGCTTTTTTTCTATTTCTGCTTATCTCATCATACATTAAGGACGGTTGTTTCGAAGAATTTGAACAATTCTTCAAATTTAAAGTTTTGTGACCAATTTGTTTTTAAAGATCTGTTATTGTTTCAGTTCTGTCAAGCTACTAGTCTATAATGGTATAGTAACAGAACTTGAATATGACTTTCACAGAACCCAAAAATGAACGTTGAAATTTGACGAATTGTTCAAATTCTTTGAAACAACCCCTCCTTAGCAGATCTCTGTTTTTGTTCATATGCGGAAATCCAATTCTATTTACATTTCTAGTTTCATAATTATACATATTTTTAATAAAAATAATTTCATCCCTAATATCTTGCCATTTGATTTTTCATACTTTACGTATAAAAATGAACACATGATACATTATTTTTTTGGATTCCAATATAGCTCTTCTGTGATTTTATTATTTTTTTACATATTTGCATTTCTTTGGTAAACACCTCGTAGCTCTGTTTTGAATAATTTCTCATTAGCTAAATATAATATCTCAGAGCAATAATCTAAATGTGGAGCAACTCAAGCATTGAAAACGAGTTCTGCAGTGTTTCTATTTATTTTATTATTATTTGAATAAAGTTTTTGTGCTAAATAAGCTTAAAAGTTGTATACAAAAACAATACCACATAGTCAGATGTCACGAACAGTCGTGCTATTTTAAAAATCTGTGAAAAGATTCAGATTTAAAAACAGAACAGTTCAGTTATAAGCTACATGTAGATAAAACAATTATTAATAATTCAAATCAGAAAAAATTCAAATATTTATTTGAAATAAATGTCAAAAAGAGTGTGTTTTTTCTCAGGGACGGAAAAACTGAAACATCCTGCGCAAATATAAATAAGTAAAAAGTATCTAACAAAAATAATGATTACACTTTCAATATACGCTTAAACCGTGCGTTTAGTTGGTCAAGTTTCCTCGCCGCATACATGGCGTGTCATCCTGGTGGGGAAACAATTTAGAGTTACACCAACTGTGGATTGCTGACAGCGGGTGTCAGCCTGACATAGTGGCTGCCGTAAGATGTTTGCGGAATGCTGCGAGCAAGACTAGGCTTTGTGTACCCAGTCAGCCCAAAGCCGTCTTATTCATCGCTATGTCATTTTATAAAGATGATCAAATGAGTAAATACATGGAATGTAATTATTTAAAGAGAAAAATAGTACATATTAAGATGGAAAAAAAACAAAATTTAAAAATAGTACATATTAGGATGAAAACAAAACTAAATTTAAAAATATTATTAATAATCAATTGATTATAACTACAGGGTTTTCCAATAAGCGGTGTTATTTTGATATTCAAAGAAACTTTTCCCGTAAAAGATCAATGGTTTCGTTGCTTGTGTGGCACGTAGCGAGGTCTTGTTGAAAGTAAACGTTGTCCAGATCAATACCATCCAATTCCGGCCATAAAAAATCATTAATCATCTCTCGATAGCGCAATCCATTCACCGTAACTGTTGCTCCAGCTTCATTTTCCAAAAAGTAAGGTCCAATGACTCCGCCGGACCATAAACCGCACCAAACAGTCAGACGTTGAGGATAGAGAGGCTTTTCAACAATAACTCTTGGGTTTTCCGAGCCCCAGATGTGACAATTTTGCTTGTTGACGAAGCCATCGAGGTGGAAATGGGCCTCATCACTCAAGATGATTTTTCGATGGAATTCTAATAATTAATAATAGTGAATTTTAATAACTTCAATGTGTTGTTGAAGCGTGTATCGTTCCATTTTTATTAATGGCGTAGTTTCTACTTGTCAAATGTCAAAAAATGACAGCTTCAAAAGTAGCATGTACCGAAATAACGGGCTATTCAAAATAACACGTCTTATTGGAAAACCCTGTATTTGCAAATTTTATATTCTCGGTAAACCTCAAATCTATATAATATGTCACGATGTTATTTGCTGTATTTTCACAATTTTAGAATTTATTCATGAACATGATTTGATGATATTCATTTTCTACATCAGATCCTTTTCTGTTAGTATACACAACTAGTCATACATACATCTAAATAAAATAAACTTATTCAGACCACCATTTTAAACCAATATTTTAGTTTTATTATTTTGCTTGCCTTTATAGTGTTAATTTCCTTTTTTTTTCAAGCAAATACTTAATCTGCTAAGTTTATTTTTATCAATAAAATTAATTTATCTAGCGGCATTATCTGTCATTAGCTACGGTTAAATCTTAAAGATATTATCGTCAAATCTTTGTTAGGGGCACAGTCAGAAAAAACCATCTAAAACTGTGATAATACAATAAATTTAGAGTTTGTTTTTATTCGCTTTCTGTGCATCCATATGCACGAATACAGGAATGTTGTAGTAATTTTCTGCACCCTGTTACTTAAAGATGCAATTTTTACACAAATATTTACCCTGTTAGGGGAAGTTCGGAGATAACTTACCCCAAGCGACTGCTTGTCGTTAGTCTTATTGAAGTGTTGGGAAAACATTTGCAAAAGGGATTTCACTGATAAGGCTTACGAAGGGCCCTTACAGGTACACTGATAAAAATAAAATATATCCAAATAAGGGTTTTATGTAAAACTTGGGTTAACGTTATGAGCAAAAGATCCCATTAAAGCGATACAGATTAAATTGGATAATAGCCACGCAATGAATCAGATTTTTATGCAGATTGCTGATAACTGATGAACGAGGAACATGTTTTATGATTAATAGTTTAATTTAATTTTATCTTCTGAGAGAAACCACAAAAATCTAAAACACATTATTATTTAATTATTTAAATCCTAATTATCTAACGTTCAGAAAAGTGGATGCAGGTAACAGTATCTTTAGTGGTTAGACATTATAAATTCTCGTCATAGTCAGTTTTCCGCATTTTCTTATCAGTAACGTCCACTTAAACAATATTAACCAAAACTTATCACAAGAGATGCGTGATATTGAAAAAAGAGTTTTCTTTTTTAAATCTACGAATCTTTTTCTATTCTGTCCGAATGCATTTAGATAAAGGGAAAGAATTACGAACGGGGCCCGCCACGGACAGGGGCGCCATCCATCGGGCCCCAATCTGACAAAACCGCCCCAAAACTGTCCCAAGGGGCTGCGCCACTGGGGAGGGGTTCCAAACCATTTTAAGGAGACTAGAGCATGATTTAAAACGACTGTAAGGAATATTTAAGCCTCTTGTTAGCAGAACTGTTCATTCAATTGAATGAAAATAACTAAATAAGTTGCACAATAGATTTCAGTCAACTCAATTAGAAATATGGATGAAAGATCAAAGACGGGTTGTTTCAGAGATTTTGAACAATTTTTTTAAATTTTACAGTTAATTTTCAAGTTCTGTTAAAGTTCTTTTCGGGTTTTGTTATTATATTAGTTCTGTCAAGTAACTGGCCTATAATGATATAATAACAGAACTTGAATAGGACTTTCACGGAACCCGAAATTGAACGTTGAAATTGTTCTATGAAACAACCCATCTTAAGGGGTTATTTACATTACTCAGGTCAATGTGCCCGAATGAATTTAACTATTAAAATAAATTTGAGAATTCACGAACATACTCGTGATTTTTCCGGATTTATGCGTCTTTTTTTTTAAATTTCTGAAATTTATTTTAATAGTTAAATTTATTCGGGCACATTGCCCTGAGTAATGTAAATAACCCCTTAATATGGGTTGTCTCATAAAAATAATAATAATAATACTTGGGTGACTTGTATAGCGACGTTTTTGTGCAAAAACACCTCAAAGGCGCTGTACCAACTTATAATACATTTCTACAGTGATCTATGTTATTACTTAACTATTTATGGAGAAAATATACAGTACAATACTTACCTGGTAGGTCACTTGAGATTAACACTTAATTAACATTATCTAATTGTTTATTGGCGAAATTAAGATACAGGATTTAGGACTTAATTGAAAAATTGAATATAACTGTACTTTTTTCAAAAAGGATTGGTATATTTAATTTAAGGGTACGACAGCTTAAAAAGGTAAGTTTTTAGTTTAGACCTGAATTCTGTTGGATTTGTTATGGATCTCAGTTCCGGAGGGAGTTTATTCCAAGCCTTCGGCCCAGATACTCCGAAAGCGCGATCACCAAACTTAGTATTTGGCTTGCGCATAGGTTCTATCAGTCTGCCTACAGCTGCTGATGTTGCTGATCTAAGCGTTGACTGCCTCAGACCAGTGTTTTCCGGGAAGCATAGTTCAGAGATGTAGGGTGGGGCCATTTCATTGATGGATTTAAACACCATCCAGCACAGTTTGTACTAGATTCTTTCAGGGCACTTGAGCCAGTGAAGGTTACGAAGGTGTTCTGAAATGTGAGAATATTTTGAAACCCCGGTTATGAGCCGTGCTGCTGCATTAAACACTGATTTAAGTTTGTCAATTTGATATTTTGGAAGGCTGGCATAAATGCCGTTGCAGTAATCGAGACGTGAGACTACGTAAGAGTCGATAAGTAGTTTTGTTGCTTCTGAAGGAAGGTTTCTTCGGACAGACTTGAGTTGTCTTAGGTGAAAAAAACCGGTGCTTACAGTCCTATTTATTTGACTTTTAAACGAAAGTCTGAATCTAAATTGACACCGAGAAGTTTGACTGTTGTTTTTGGGATGATATCGCTGCCGGAAATAGTAATAGGTGAATTGTCTATGAAATGTTGACGTTTGTTTGTGGCTGCCCAGAGAAACTCAGTCTTCGATGGATTGAGCTTCAGCTTGTTTGAAGACATCCAACTAGTTACTGCTTCTAGACATTCAGTTATACGGATCTTGAGACTATTGATTTCATTTGGAGCGCAGTAAAAATAAACTAGCTGATCGTCAGCGTAGCAGTGAGACAAGAGATCAAATGACTCGATTATTTTGGCGACATCATTTGTAAAAAGGATGAAGAGAAGTGGACCCAAAACGGATCCCTGGGGTACCCATGAAGAAAGTGTTGCGAAGTTGGACAATTTATTTCCAACCCTCACGGCTTGTAAGCGATTGGATAAATAGGATACCAGCCAATTTTTTATGTCGGAATTCAAACCAAATGTTTCCTCTAATCTCCTAATGAGGAATTCATGATAGAAAAATTTCAACGTTCAATTTAGGGTTCCGTGAAAGTCCTATTCAAGTTCTGTTATTATATCATTATAGGCCAGTTACTTGACAGAACTAAAATATTAACAAAACCTGAAAAGAACTTTAACAGAACTTGAAAATTAACTGTAAATTTTTTTAAAAAATGTTCAAATTCTCTGAAACAACCCATCTTTGATCTTTTACAATTTACTATACATATATTTGTATCATATTTAGCATGTACAATTTTTAAATACTCGCAATAATAGTATAAAATAGTAAAAAGTTTCAGTGATAAAGATATGGAGTGATCACTTTTTTTCAAATGAACCCTGGAAGAGCTGCATATCGCTGACAAAAAATACGTAGAGAATTTCGGAATGGGGTTGAGAATCTCTATCCATAAGGGCTTAGGCTCGGTAGTCCACCCCACCCCATGGGATTTATCTGAATCTGCAAACAAAATGCACTGAAATCCACGCAGGCTTACTGCTGATTGACAAATCCACCCCAAGGAGAAGGCGGGGATTACCGCGTTTTATTTTAGAGTCATAAGCGTAAAATTAGGAAATAAAATACACGTGAAATTGCCGCACAGGTGAAGAAAATCTTCGCAGTTCCCATGGATCGAATATGCTTAAAGACTTGCAACCCTTGAAAAGCTTAAAGGTGTAATAGGTTTGGGATATACAATTCAGTAACTGTGTGGACTGATATATGCAGCTAGATATTAAATGAGAGATTAGGTTCCACGAATATAGTTATATTTTTAACATTCACGAATTAAAAATCCAACATTATAATTAGCATTCGACAAAATGTTTAAAACGACTTCTGCACAATCTCCTTTTTTGACTGTGTGCAGGCATTTGTAATTATTATATTACACGATTTATTTCTTATTAGTATTATTATAATAACAAAAAAAAATATCCGTAGTCGAGGGGTAAAGCTTTCGACTGGCAAGCTGAAGGTCGCGGGTTCAAATCCCGGCGCGAGCAAGTAAAATTTTATTTTATTAATTTGTGTTATTTCACAATTTATTCATTTAAAATATTATATAGTGTACTTGCGCCGCGTTCCAGAGTGGAAGATACTCTCAGTATCGCACTGGTGTAAGACCACCATTCAGAATTTAAACGTTGCTTGGAATGGCTTCAGCTGTGTTTGGTGGCCAGATCTTAGTAGCCAGATAGTCCCCCACCTTCCTCTTCCCCACCTCCTTACCTTCCCCTTTAACTTCAGCCTCACAACATACCTTAAGTGGGTGATTCCATAGTCTCACTGGTTCTAGAAGGTTGGGAGCAGTTGGGACTCTTTTGCGGTATTCTTATATAAAACAATTTATATTTTATAAATTTAATCGTTAGACAAATATATTTCAAGCATGCAAAGCAATTTTAAGCAACCGTAGATCATTATCTTTCTTGCTGGAATATATTTCAGCTTATAGCTGGAAAAGAATATCCCCCGTGAGTAGGAACATGACAAAAAGGCTGAAAACGCATGACTTGCGGTGAGAAGGGTATTAAGATCAATGCCTATTTTATTGAGATACTTAATGGAGGATATTGAAGATGTATAATAACAAGACGATGCGAAGAATAATTGACATTAACTTACGAATACTTGTTGTTGATAACTATTAAAGTAACTACTCAAAAAACTTGTTTAATAATAATTGAAAAATTACTTTGTGGTGTCATTTTAAATTAAATGAAACTTCATTTACACTAGAAAAAATAGTGGTGTAAACAAAATTGGTTATTTTCATTTTATAAACAGTAGTGATGTAAACAAAGTTGGATGAAGTTTTTCTTTTATATATACATTTTAGTTTTAAAAAAATGCTGTTTCACGCGTAATAATAACTGTTTCATAAAAGTGGGATAATGCCTTCAGAAGGCGAAGCAGCTGTCACACGTAATAATAATACACAGAACTTGTTTATAAATAAACTGTAATTTTGTTAGTTGAATAATATTATATAAAAGAAACAAATTCTAATCTTTCTTCTAGAATTCTGCGAATTACTCATAAACTTGAAAAACATAAATAAAAAACGGTTAATCAAATTTTTAAATTCTTAAAATTGGTGTAAACAAAGTTGGTTATTTTCATTTAACTACCATGATATTTATACACTATAATAACATAACAAGGGGTAAGATGGGTCAAAAGTATATTTGAAGTGTTGTGGTCTACGCGATTGAGGACAAAATTGCACAAAAATAACGTTATTTTTTGCACTTTTTTTACACAAATATAAGTCCTACCAGTGTGCGTGCGTTGTGGTTTCGATAAATAATACTTTTATGAAGACGCAAAAAATACAATATAGCAAATGTTGAAATGTAGTTAATTATTGTGTTTTCAGTGTTTTTATTTGTATTTATCATCAACAAAATAACAAAGTGGTAAACATATATACTATTCAAGGTAATTCAGTAATAAAAAGACAATAAAAGTAGGTATATTTAAGTTGGATATAACCTGCCTCACCACTCACCAGCACCAGTCACTACCAGAACCTGTATTGAGGCAAGATTTTGAGCAAAATTAATTACATACACTGTACATGGTTTACAAATACATATAACGTATGACTTCCTATAAAACCATTTATTTACTACTAGTAGGTTAAACATTACTCATCGTCCATAGTACAATAATTATACATGAAATGCGTTAGACTTGGGTGAATTGGTTATTGCACAACATTTATTGAATATCCATTGCTTAGCGCCGATTTTGAATTCATTCAAACTTTGTTTTTGGTTATAAATAATTATTGCTGAATATTTGTATTGTGCTACATCATATTATTAACAAACGACCGGCAAAGAAATAGCATTTGTCTGCGGAGAAAGATTACGGGCGGGTTGTTTTAAAGAATGTGAACGATTCATCAAATTTCAAAGTTGATTTTCAAGTTCTTTAAAGTTTCTATTCAAGTTCTGTTATTATCGAAGTTTTGCTAAATAACTGGCCAATAATCATATAATTACAGAACTTGAATAGAACCTTTAGAGAATCTGAAAATCAAAATTTAAATTTTATGAATTGTTCAAATTCTATGAAACAACCCGTCCTAAGAAATATTTTAAATAACTAAATAACTTCATAGAATACTCTCAAGTGCTATAAATATTGAATCTACTCGACTCCAGCATATTTTCCACCGTGATAACCATTAACATAACACACCACTAGCTCGTTTTCACCGAACTGCCAATGTAGTTACAGAATGTCTTTAATTTAAGTTTCTACAATTATTTTTAAATAAATAATGTACCTACTCCTATTTTATCTACTATGTACGGGCGTTCGACAAATAAAATGAAAAAAAATACCACAGGGAAATTTCACAAGAGCTTATTTAAATTATTCATCGATTAAATTCTCTCCTTAAGCTACCCGAAAATTTATTGGTTCAATTTTATTTATTTATTTGGGAATACGTTTCTCAGGAGAGTCGGAAAAATAACAAAGTAATTTGCACGTTCTGAATCAGGTGGCAGCCACCCCCCGAGCAAGCGGGCAACTAAGGGCCTAAGGGGGTCCATCACAATGCGATAATTTAACACAAAGAAAATACATTACGACCGCACAAAGTGAAAGCCCGCTACTTCATCTTTTAACTTGTTAGCCGAGCCAGTCGTTTTCGGGATGGAGTGAATTCTTTGTTGTCCGAGCTTAACTAGATTGCTTCCTTTGCGCTAATCGGACGAAGAAAAGAAACAAATTAAACGATTAAGCATGCACTTACACTGTTTTTTTAAACGGTCTTGAATTTAATGATGCTGATGATATTGTTTGCCATGATTCAAGGAGGTAAGGAAAGTGTAAAAGTTAGATTAAATTAAATGTTGTGGAAACTGCGATAGCTAAAAAATGCAAGACTAGACTAGAAAACGTTTAAAACAGATAGAGAAAAAAAAACAAGCAAACATATTATAATAGCTTAAAAGGGTACTTAGATTATATTAAGAGTCATACGGCGATGTCTGTAACAGAGCGATACATTTTAAAAACATATTAATGTGTGACTTGGTTGTAGGGGTGTTTCGGTGAGATCACATTTTTTTAGAACTAGCTGAAGTCTCCGGCGTCGTCCGGGCTTTACACAGAGACTTAGAAATCAGATGTAGACAGTATTTATTTATCTGCCCGCCCTCCACAGACATTCTTCTTTATAAAAATTTAAAATAGAATGAAAAGTTGCTTTAATTACCTTAGCAAAATGCACATATCTGAATACTGTATTTAAAATATAAACTTTCCTCTCTCTCTCATCTCTTTCTCCACGTCTGACAAAATTCACAATTTTCAAATTTAGAGATGCATTTCGTCCTGTTGGCTACAAGCAGTGGTAATATGATATAGTTTTTTTCATTAAAAAAACAGTAAACAATTATGAAAGTACTTTAATTTTTTGCTGATGTACAAGTTCGTGAGATACTGCCGTGCAAACTTTTGCGACACCATCCGAGCAGTGACTGCTTGTGACTAGATTACTAATGTTACAAAAAAATGGCATTATTGATGCTGGTATAGCTGAAAACTGTTTTTAATTTTTTTCGAAAATTCGTTTTTTTGTATGAAGATTTTCAGGAAATTCGTGCGGCGCACGGACAAACTGAAATTTCCTGAAAATCTTCATACAAAACATCGAATTAAAAAAAAAATTAACAATAGTTTTCAGCTACAACAACATCAATAATGCCATTTTTTGTAATATTAGAATTCTAGTACACGCAAAAGTCACGAGCCGCCACTGCATCCGAGTATGTCTGGGGAAAAGATAGGAATGACATTGACAGTCATGCCGAGACTGCGCAGCTCCAGATTTGTGCAGTACCACTATTTCGCCTTCAATTGTAAATACTACGGTGTTGTATTACAATATCCAATTCTTCCGCAGTAGTTTTCCGGATTGACTTAAACATCCATGTGTGTTTATTTACTGTTAGAACTTGTATGACTCTTGCGTCGTTTGTAAACTGGCGCAGCCGCGGGAGAATTATGTGAATCGATTTCAATACATGAATACAAATTGATTTTTGGACGGAGTCTGCGAAGGAGTTCCTCGTACGAGCTCGCCGGATGAACATCCAATAACGTGAAAGTGATTCCGTGATGCGGAGTTACGAGCGTCTTAAGCGTCGGGAATGAGCGCCGATTGATTCCGTCGAAGTCCCCAAATTGACGCTGCAACGTCGCTGTATGCTTACTTTACGGGCCCTGCTGGTTTTATTTCATATAATATATAAAAATGATCAGTAAACTGTTTGGATTTATTTATGTGTAGCTAAAAGAATACATCTGCGTGACATAGAATATTTGTCAAACTGAACCCTTCCCAATTACAAGTAGTATTTTTAGTATATATTTGTTGAGGGACAAAAACTTTAAAGCCTTTACTGATCAGAACCTAACCGTAATTTCAGCTCGCCTCAAATAAGATACAATAGTGATGTACGATTATGTGCTGATTTCTGGAATAAAATAAGAAATCCATTTAAAAGAAAGCATGGTGATTAATAATACAATGTTTTCAACACAGTTTTTTAGTAGTTGATGGCTTCCGTGGTCGAGTGGTAAGACTCTCGACTACAAATTCGGAGATTGCTGGTTCGAATTCCAAAGAATTTGTGTTGCTTCGAAATTAATTAATTTAAAATAATACATAACTTTTTTGCGGCACGTTCAAGAGTGGAAGGAAATCAGTATCGACGTGGTGAAAGATCAACATTCAGAGTTGAAAAGTTGCTTGAAATGGCTTTAGACGTATTTGGTTTCCAGATCTGAATACCCAGGTACTTCCCCACCTTCTTATTTATCATCTTCTCTTCCTATCTCCACCACCTTCAGCCTCACAACATATTTAAATTGGGGATGCCGTAGACTCACTTATTGGGAACAGTTGGGACTCTTGTGTGCTATTCACATTAAAAAACAATATTATTAATTCAAGTTTTCCAGCCAGAAGCACAAGGTTAGCCTGGTACATTCAATAAGTCGTTTTCTTTATTTTAGACCATTTTCAATCCGAAAATGAAAATTAACCATCACGACTGCCCGCCAAGTAACCGTTTTCATATAATACACTATAGGCAACAAAATAAAAGTCACCTTTAAAGACAAAGTCAAACAACCCTCAAAAGAGAAAGCAAAAAAACAGATATTTGTAGAAGAAGTTTGGCAAGACTTTTGGACAGAGTATACAAAATATTGCTCATTAGTCAGCCTTTGTGTATTTCGTGTACTCCCTTTCCCTCCTAGAGTTGGGCGGGACGGGGGAAGGGCGGGGTGTTTTGAGTCTCCATACATCTTGCAGAAGAGGGAGGCAAGTAATTATTCCCGACGTCATAAGGTGAACTATTAAACTTGAACTAATCTTGGGGAGAATTGTTTGGAGCACCATTACTGTTTATGATATGCCAAGTGATTAAATATGTACAGAGGATACTATATTATATAAACAACTAATTATTAGTCAATTATATGGAATTAAACTATTGTATTATGTAAATTATTTGTTTGAATCACTGCGTTTATTTGAACGGTCAATCAGCATTCAAGGTCCTCATCAGGACAAAAGATAAATTAACTACAAATTCAAAATACAAGTAAACTATTTACCTTTTGTGTCCGGAAAGTAACTGAGTGTAAAACCGTGTCGGGTAGGTACCCAGGCGTCGCGGGTTAAACGGTTCAATACTTTGCTTCATCATTGCACAAGCGACATTTTCTGCCCATTAATATTATCAATTGAAATATTATCAGGTTATTCGTAACCTGGGAATCTTTGTCTCTCTTTAAAAATAAAAAAAATAAGTGCTGAGTTAACGAAGACAAAGTCTGGGAGGCTTTTTTCGCACAAAATCTAAATTAAGGGTAAATGCGACGTTCATTATAATCTACGTGTTCATAGATGGCGTTAATTTAATTATTTTCATAAAATAAGCTTTTTGCAAGTTATTTTTTACAATAGACGAATTATTTGTTTGCGCCCGTAGGTACGCTGTACTTTGGATTGAATCATCGGTACAATATTGTATTTTATGCCTTTCTTGAAAAAATTGAGTGTTTATACGGACTAAACTATTTATTCACATTCGTATTGCGTACGTACAGGCGTAAACGAATAATTCATCTTAATATTGTAAAAAATAACTTGCAAAAGGCATATTTTATTAAAATAATTAAAATAACACCATCTATCAACACGTAGAATATAACGAACGTCGCTTTTAACCTTAAGGGGTTTCGATTATGTTTTTTGTCTTTGGTCAGCGCTGTTATTGCATACAAAAAGAGGCCACGAGCACTTTCGCAATAATATGCCAGTGACCGGATAAACGTTTGGTTATTTTTCATTCATATGCAATTTCATCAATGTTTTACATCCTCTAGTTCCTAAAGTTGTAGAATTAATGATACGCCCAGCGCAGGGAGGTGTGATGAATTGACTTATTAAAATACGATAACTTGGATTCAAGAAACAATCGTGGTGATACTAATGGATGGGGGAGAATAATGAACCTAGAGACTGGCTGTTTTATGGTTATATGAGATATTACTCAAGTTTCCAATTATTTAGGGCTTACTTTCCGGGACTAAGTAAGATCTAAAGGCTGCAATAATTTTGTCATTATACTGTTATTAACTATCTACTACTATCTTTAATGATTTATTTACACTAAAGGTGATTTTGTTTTGATGTATTCGTTAATATTTAAAAGATTCATTAACCCATATCTTCCTAGTGATCGTTTATTTGATCGGTTGATACTTTATTTTTTTGTGTGAAATTGTGAACACATTCGTTGTTAATTTTTTTATATTGGTACACCTGAAACTATTAGTTGTCAAGCAGCATTTTTGACGTTTCACAATTCACGCGTATATTATTCCAATTTATACTGTTTCTAAGGCAATTTTTCTTAAAAAATATGTCTTGTCGTAAAACGTAAGTAGTTTTGGTATATTATAATATAATTTTATTTATGTTTGTGGTTTTATACTAAGAATAATGTTTGTCACAATATTGTAACATATTGAAATTATTATAAAATAGATTGTGGGTAGAAAAATTGGTATTTTATAAAGTGATCGATTTTTCGATCAGTAGGATGATATACCAGTGTGTTGTTATGCATTCATATGAAGGTTTTATTTAGATATTTTTGTTGTTTTTGTTACAGTTTGTCAGTAAATGAAATTATTTCATATCTGGAAGATGACACGAATATTTTATCGGCTGATATTTATATTACTCCACCAGATAATTATGATAAAAGTGACGAAGATAGTGGTGACGAGGAATCTACCCATATAAATAATTTGTCGAGGCAACAACTATTAGCAGAAGCTGAACTTAGGGCCACTGTTGCTACAGAAACTTGTATTGACGTGGAAGACAGTTTCTTGGACGATCACTCTCTCCAACCTACGCCTAGTACATCATCAGCAAAACCACCTCCGCAGAAAAAAAAACGTGTTCCAGTATCTAGACGTTGGAGGGCTATAGATATTCCAGATAAGCCTGAACAAGTGACCACAATACCCAGTTTCCTTGAAGATGTTGAAACACCAATACAATTTTTCGAGTTGTTTTTTGATGAAGAGGTATTTGAGCTGTTGCGTTCAGAAACTGAAAAAAATGCCATTCAGAAAGGAAAACACAATTTTAGAGTTACTGTGACTGAGATAAAACATTTTATCGGAATATTATTACTGTCAGGATATAACAGTGTGGCGAGGTACCGAATGTATTGGGAACAACAAATTGATTGCTATTTTCAAGTAGTAGGATCTCTTATGCCTCGAAACAGATTTGAAGATTTGCTTCGTTACTTCCATGTCGCTGATAATAATAATTTACCACCAAATGATAAATTTGGAAAAGTTCGTCCACTTTGGAATCTACTCAACCACAGATGGCTAAAATATTATCCCGGCGACAAAAATTTGAGCATTGATGAATCGATGATTCCCTATTACGGAAAGCATGGAGCTAAGCAGCACATACATGGAAAGCCAATCCGGTTTGGGTACAAAAATTGGTCTATATGCACTCGTCTCGGCTATATAATATACGGTGAGCTGTACCAAGGAGCTAGCACTGGAAATACTCACCCAGAGCTTGGCGTTGGCGCGTCTGTTGTACTGGACCTCCTAAAAAAATTGCCACCTGGTAGTTATAGTCTATATATGGACAATTTTTTCACTTCTTTGCCACTGTTAGATGAACTGAAGAAATTAGGGCATGATGCAACAGGTACTATCAGGGCGAATAGAGTAGATAATGCGCCATTAAAAGATACAAAGGAGATGAAAAAGACTCCAAGGGGATCATATAACCAAATCACGGATGTAATGTCTGATATTACTCTTGTTCGATACAACGACAACAACATTGTTACGGTTGCGTCTACGCAGTGTGGTGTACAACCTGTAGGAAAGGTCAAGCGTTTTTGTGACAAACAAAAAAAGGATGTTGATCAACCCAGGTGTTTTATAAATTATAATAAATATATGGGCGGCGTAGATCGCCTAGATCAAAATGTGGGGTGCTACCGAATTTCCATTAGGCTGAAGAGATGGTATTGGCAACTACTTATGTTCCCTCTCAATGCGTGTGTGAACAATGCCTTTCAATTATATAAAATATCCCCAGCATCGAAAAAGGGCAACAGTTGTCATGATCTATTATCATTTACCAGGTATATAGTTTCGACATATTTTCTAATGAAAGAAGCATCCAACACCTCCGTTGGTAAACTTTTGGTGCCTAGGTCATCACTGGCTGTTATAAAACGGGTTCCAGACTCTATAAGGCTAGATGGAAAGGCCCATCACATTGTCAACCAAATTAAATCTACCCGATGTGGATTATGTCATAAAAATACATTTATGAAATGTTCAACGTGCAATGTCGCTTTACATCAGAAATGTTCTGTCGTTTTCCATTCAAAATAAATTTCATACATATACACAATGTCTTAATTAATTCCAAACAGTTTTAAAATATATAATTTTTATAAAAAATAATAAAGTATGGTATATACACAGTTTTTAATTTCACAATAAGTAACATTCTTATGAATACAACCCACATAGGTATATTCCTACTGATCGATTTATCGATCGGTTTCAAAACTCAGCAAATAAATGAAATTATATTTTTTTTTTTATTGATTTTTTATGACATACATTATAAGGTGCTAAGACCAAATTTTCATCAAAATCGTACAAGTCTAGATATGCTTGGGATAATATGGGTTAAGGTAGTAGGTATAATATATGTTTTAATCCTTTGCTGCCGCAGAGAGAGAGTGAAAACTCGACGGGATTTTGATCATCAATCTAAATTTGAGATAAAAACTTTTGACTTTATTAAGGATTTGACAATATCTACAAATTAATCAAATGCAAAGTGTTGACGGAACAATCGCTACCGTAATTAAAATTGCAAAAGTGGATTTCTTGACTTCCATACTTCCTTCCATTTCCTCGCCAAACATTTGACTTCGATAACAAAGCTAAACAAATAACACGGCGAGGCTTTAACTTCACTTCGCTTCTGGGTACCGAATTCCCACTTCACTAATTTCTCCGATTCTATTTACCAGAAATTCTGCCGAAAGACAGGATATCGGAAATATAACGCTCTGTCAATTCTTCGGCGTCTTTGCATTTTCGAGTATCCGGTTTTTTTCGCCCCTCTTTGTTTAAATCCTCCCTCATTGTTTTTAGTTTAAGTCAGTGAGGGGAGCATCTCGCAAAGAGGGTGTGCATTTCAACGGTTCATTGATTATTAAAATTCGGGTGGTTTAAAGTTTCAACAGAATTCGAGATACCTGAAAATATTATTCGTTAATATAATCGAATGGTATTTGAATTTATTGGTATGTACTGGTGCAAATATGAAATTTCGCTCATTTTAACTGAATTAAATATACGCAATGTGATATGTCTGTCAACGCATTTTATTACGCTTGGTTAAATATCGCTTTGACGAGTGTTGTATTGACAGAGATGTATTACGGTACTTGAAGCAGAAAATCGCGTTAGTTTGAGTATATTATAATAAATTCGAGGATAAGAATATTTTATATAGATGGGAGTAAACAAAAAAATACATTAAATAGTATAAATACGAGCATTATAAATTAATATAATTTAATATAATGAGGTGGTAAAAGTTTCATAAAAACTTTTAATTAAAGGTTAAAACTTTTAATATGTACCAACTCAAAGAGGATACAAACTTTGTTTATACCTCATACCTAAAACAACATTCTGCCAAACAAGTTAAGGTTTGGTAAATTGTTTTCAAAGAAAGATAATAAAATAAATCTATTATTAACAATTAATAATCAAAAAGTTTTAATAAATTTAAGGCTTCAATATTACAAGGTTTTGCAATTCAGTAAAAAACAAACACAAATCAACAAATATTCTTGCTTTTAACTTCTCAAAAAATGTTCCTTTCGAAAATAACCTTGAATGTAGATATTTATTGTTAAAATAAAATAGTTGTTAACTAGCCTTAGGCGTAGTAAAAATATGTGTAAATCCTACATATATAGACGTGCAATAAATGCAATAAAATAAATTAACAATAAGAAAATACTTTCATACCTGAATTATTTCCATGGACTGATAGCATTCTAACACTTCGATCAAATTATTGCGTAGAACTCAACCGGCTTCAGTGACACTTAAAATCAACCACAGATACAATAGCCAGCCGGCTGACGTATTGGTTGCAGTTAACGCGCGAATTGATTTTAATCAACGCAACGGTCAGCCGTTACAGACCCCGCTAACGACCGCTCGTTACCGGCGCTACCCGGGGAACAAAACCGGGCGTCGCGTACAGAGTACGGAACGGAGCGTCGGCATCGCGGCGCCCGCCGTTCAACCGTGCGATACGCCGGGTGTTCCAGCACGCGTTCCGCTTTAAACATTCACGGACGTGTTGCCTTGCATTCTGATTGAAACGTTTGACTATGCACCGCGGAATTTCAACTGACATGGTCAATATGTGCAAAGTGTAACTTCCACGTAGATAATTACATCGTTCATGTACGTACGAGTAACAGCGGATTGGAGTTTGTGAATAGACGTGTTTCTCATACACAGTTATTAAGCGTTCATTGTGTTTATTCGTTGTGAAGTATATTTTTATGTATTCATTAGATGTTTTTAAATCAATGACCATTAAAAAAAAGACACTTAAATTGGTAAAACGGTAATGATAAGTGATAGAAGTAGGAATAAAAAAGAAGTATGTATGCATGTGGATGGAGCGATATTTGAATGACAGGAGAGAGTTGCGTGCGATCATAAATATACCTACTTACCCCTGTGAGATGATTAGTTGTTTTGTTTTGGGGCAAATATTTTTTTTTGCCAATAATGAAACATTTATCTTGCACGTGTAAAATAAATACCTTCACATTACGAATCTTGAAAAATGTACAAAAAAATCATTCAAAAGAATTAAAGAAATTTAGAAACCCATTGAAAAATTTCTGAGTGTGTTTGAAACATTTCTCACGTATTATAATAACAGAGGAATTCTTTCAGACCACACTATGGAACGTAAGGTAACCCGCGCCAGATGCTGGATGCATCGCGAGTGCATTCCACACTTTCTCCTCAATAAACGCAGTTCACTCCTCTCCTGTTTAATACGGAAATAATTGGATTTTTGTATCTAGACTGCCATTGTCCGGTGTGCAGTAAAAGCATTTCACCGTATTATTTTTAAAATTCCTATTGGACTTCTAATTCAATCGCAAATACGATCACAATGCTTTTAGGCTTGAGATGTTTTGAGAACCCTATAATGTATTTTAAAATTGTGTAAAACTTGCAAGCACGGCAAAAGCACTGGATTTTAAACGTGATGAACAAGAGTTGTAACAACGCGATGCCAGTGGAATTAACAACATTACCAATTAAGAAAATGATACGACTTGTGATGTTGATGGGAGGGAAGGCGGACAAATGAAACTTGTAGCTATTTACATCTCACAACAAAGCATATCTAAAACCATTAACTGCAACGTTTAGAACCGTTCTTGCTGAAAAGAAGGAAAGACATAAAAAATACAATAATTTAAATAATAATAAATAATAAAATTTTGATCGAAATATTATAAAGCGTGTTGTATTTGTTTACTATTGACCAGTAAAACAATGTGCGGAAATTTTTTTATTTTTTTATTAAAATATTGTCAAAAGTTTGCTTACAGTGGCTCTATATTTTCTATGCGATAAATAATAAATACATCACACATTCGATGGATTACTCATACTGGAGGGTACACGGTTAAATTAGGCTGAGCCCTACACGCTTGCTAAAAAGAATGGACAGTGATTGACAGAGAGTGACAGGATATTGGACACGCGATGATATAATCCAATATCTCTTGATTGTATGATCGGAAAGTGATATTTGAGAGGGGGTGTTTTTCCGCGAACCAAAAAACAGAGGGTGCGTAATTAAATTTATAAGACTGAAGCCAGAACGCCGTAATTTGATTTGAGAAAAATAGTGATATTTGTTAACCGTTGCGAAAAAACCTACAAAACATAAATATTATTATTAAAACCATCATAACTTGCGTGGCAATACAACCAATGTATGTCATGACAATACTTGCAAAATTATCATGTCAATTTTTTTTTTATTGGAACTCCAATAATATTTTTGATTATTAAATTAAGGCAGTAGAAATAAATCGTTGTATTTATGATTCGTTGACTGTGGAACTAATTGATTTTTTTTAAAAGTCGAATAGTTTCACAAAAGTGAAAACTGGAGTTTTTTTAGAAACTTCTGCAATTTGGGAATGAACTAAATTAGGTAAATTAATTAATTAGAAGGTTTTTAACTGCCAAGGTGGTGGAGTGCTGAAGGGTGTCGCGGTGCAAGACGGACCAAAATTAATTCAGCATAATTAAATTCTTTGAGGTTTTACCTTTGTCTTGAGGGCAACGCGGCGCTAATTATGTCGCCTCTAATTGGCCGGGGGAAGGGGGATGAAACGCCTCAGCGAGAGACGTTTCCACACTTTAACTCATTTAAGACTTGTCCATTGGAAAAAACTAAAAACCACATATCGAATTAAAATCCAGACACCCACGAGTCAGCAAGCGTTTAAAAATTATGAATAATAATGAAGGCCACTTTTAATCAGATTTACCTTTTTCAGAATTGCCTCCATTTCCGCACGCTTCCTTAAGTTTTGAAACAGGAATTATACGACTGAGGGCGGAATGTGCAGTGGATTAGTGCTTGAGATTACCAAGTGACATATGGAGGCAATTAAAAACGACACATTCAAAAGTGTCGCACTTTAATTTGTTCGGAGGGTTGTTAAAATGACGCGGTGCGTTTTGTTTTCAAATTAATGAAAGCTTGCCGTAAGGTAAGATAATGTTTTTTGACAACAGTGAAACTGAGATGAGAATGTCTGTTTACATATATTTTTAAAAGAACGTACCTACAAGTAAAGTTGGATTTGTGTAAAACCAGTAGACAAAGATTTGTGTTATTTTAAAAACTTTACATATTTCATGATTTAGTTTCTTGTATTGCATCTCTACAGCAACTCTTTTAAAATAACTTAAATTTATATTTGATATTGTATCTCCACTTAAACCATGGAAATAAGATAAAAATACTTATAATACCCATACTCAGGTTTCGCATTTGTGGGATGTTTTTTTAATTATGTACATTTATTACAATATTTTTTATACATTTTTCAATATTTTATGTAACTATCCATGTATGTATAAAAAAAAATTCAATAATAAATAAAAAAAAAACAAATATTTTCGAATGAAAGAAATGATAATAAATAATTTTGTTCTTTTCTGGCAAAGTTCATTACTCAAAAATAACAGTAAGTTACATATTATATCATGATTATGATTTATATTTCATGATTTTATATGAAAATCCTAATGCAAGTAAGGAGCAAAAGCAAAATTGAAAGCACTTAAAATCTGGCGGAAGATCTTGTATCCTATGACATTATAAATGGTTCTCTCGGCTCCGTTGAAGGACAAGCGGTGTCCTTCAGACGGCGCGCAATATGCTGAAACTACTTCACAACGTACAAAGGCCAACTACCTACTGTACATGCACACATCTATTTACTATTTGAGACATAAAGCCGCTTTCAAAGTCAAACCATCCAGTCAAAAGTTCCAAAGCCATGCCCTGAGCTCAACAAATTCAAAGAGATCATATGAGATTTTTTCCAAACTGCTCAGGGCTGTTTTAAGTAGTTGAACCTTTGGAGATATGCGTTTAATGTCACATTTATTCTGACTCCTATCTCTGACAAGGACGAGAAAAAAGGATTCACTGCAGTGGAAGTATAAACTACGACGTACATGGAATATTCCATTTACATTTTGAGAAGCTTTTCACAAACGTGGCACCGAGATGATGCACGGCTTGGTCATGGCAGAAAATTGGATTTACATCGTGTGAGTGAATCAAATTTGCCGGAGTGCATCTGAGTACGAATGAACTTCCAAAGTTCATATCACGGTTTTGGATGAAAATGAAATTGGATTTCCGACAAATAGACGCTTGCAGATATGCGCGAAATAAGATTGATGCCTTCACACGAAATAGGTAAAAAACACACACATATTGAACATACTCAAACGCCACTATAACGGAAGATCTGGGATTCAAATAAAGGTCGCGGAAATAACAATACGTGTGTTTTTTCACATTGCTTCACGGTATGCATGAAAATGACTTAATTCGTGTAAATTTCCAAGTGCACGGATGGTACTATAAATAATCACAAAAAATATTATATTATATTTTGCCTTGGGTAGAGGGTCAAAGAGAAATGATTCCGCAGAAAAAAAACTAGCAGCAAAAAATATTTGGGGAATTTAAAATTCGCCAAAGACCCCGAAGTACCCTTTAGTTTCAAAGCGCCGAGGAGCAGAGCGAATTCCAATTAACAATAGTGCAAATACTCCGACGGTGTTGGGATTGTTCAGTTGGAGGCTGCGCGGGAAGGATCCGCAGGGTAGCTGCACCGGATATTGAATTCCGCAGAGCACCTCCAAGCAGGAAGCGTGTAACCGAGTATCCGTAATTACAGTGGAGCGGAAGTGCGTGATGCCCTGTCGAAAGCTCCGCTATAATAGGATAAATAAATCATTTATGAAGATTTAAATTTATATGAGCATTATCATGGGAAATAAAGAGATACATTTTAGATATATACACTTTCAAACAATACACTTTTGTTTTTTCGTAGGAAGCAATCACTTTGTGGTTAGACATTATATATTAAATCAAATGAAACACTTTGTTTATTAACCATGACTTCATTATTATTACATCTACCGGTTTCGCTACGGTCGAGCTTCATCAGGATGTGAAATATAACTAAAAACTAAGACAGAGGTGATGCATATTTATAGGAAAACAGAGGGAGACAGAATATAATACATTATAAAAGTGGGAGGAGTCAAATATTATATAGGCATAGTGAATTGAAGATATATAATAACAATTAACATTATTACATGAATTATACATATAATAATACATGTTAAAGACATAAGAAAAAGCATAAACTTATTATTTAGGAGTGGAAAGGATTGTGGGAAACAAGTTAAATATAGGACTATAGAATGTGTTTTTTTGATTAGATAAATTAACTTGTGTATTTAATAAATGGTCTGATAAGTTACTGTTTATAGATTTCCTGATTTCTAATGATTCTAAATTGTCTAACCTAATGCCTATACTATTTTTATGTAAGAGGCTAGTACCTGTTATTTTATCAAATCTATGGTCTGCTGATATTAAGTGGTTGGCGAGTTCCGAAAAACCTTTACCATTTAAACACCGTACATGTTCCTTCACTCTGGTGTTTACATTGAGCGATGTTTTACCTATGTAAAAGGCGGGACAGTCACTACAGTTGAGTTTATAAATACCCGAATGGCTTAGTATGTCATCCTTGTCTTTAGTATTAATCAAAAATTTTCCTAGGGTATTGTTTGTATAAAAGGCAAGTTTAATATAATAATAATTTTTCAAATCAAAGCGTTAGGAACCTTCCTTTAGATATTAAACCTGCCTTTAATACAAACAATACCCTAGGAAAATTTTTGATTAATACTAAAGACAAGGATGACATACTAAGCCATTCGGGTATTTATAAACTCAACTGTAGTGATTGTCCCGCCTTTTACATAGGTAAAACATCGCGCAATGTAAACACCAGAGTGAAGGAACATGTACGGTGTTTAAATGGTAAAGGTTTTTCGGAACTCGCCAACCACTTAATATCAGCAGACCATAGATTTGATAAAATAACAGGTACTAGCCTCTTACATAAAAATAGTATAGGCATTAGGTTAGACAATTTAGAATCATTAGAAATCAGGAAATCTATAAACAGTAACTTATCAGACCATTTATTAAATACACAAGTTAATTTATCTAATCAAAAAAACACATTCTATAGTCCTATATTTAACTTGTTTCCCACAATCTTTTCCACTCCTAAATAATAAGTTTATGCTTTTTCTTATGTCTTTAAAATGTATTGTTCATATGTATAATTCATGTAAAAATGTTAATTGTTATTATATATCTTCAATTTACTATGCCTATGTAATATTTGACTCCTCCCACTTTTATAATGTATTATATTCTGTCTCCCTCTGTTTTCCTATAAATATGCATCACCTCTGTCTTAGTTTTTAGTTATATTTCACATCCTGATGAAGCTCGACCGTAGCGAAACCGGTAGATGTAATAATAATAAAGTCGTGGTTAATAAACAAAGTGTTTTATTTAATTTAATACACTTTTGATTCATGTTGTTAAATATTACATTCGATAATAATAACCAGCTATTAGATTATAATTTGGTTGTTGATTTATTGGTTAACCTTTTTTTACATCTATGGAGGATTTTGCATTACACTATCCCTGCAAACCACACTATTTCCTTTCACATAATGCTATTAATATCTCATGTCATCGTAGTTTTATAGACACCCCAATAATGTATGTTTATTGATAAAAAACCAAATAACAAAAATATTACATGGCCGTTCGTAAGTGAAGGTAAACTAGATGTTATGTGGAAATTGCTATCTAAAGTAGCTGAAATTCAGACCGAATCCTTGGCGGGACTACTGTGATTACAAGGTTTCGGTTTGCCAACAGTCTAGGAGTTTGTCGACCACAAAAGTGCGAGACAGACCATTATTGCAACTGAGAAAAACATCAACTAGGAGCATACTCGATTGAAATTAACATTGTAGCACACATCCTAACTAGTGGGGTGTTAGATTATATTATAATGTAAATTGAATAAAATAAAATAAAATACGCAAAACATAACATGTATTCCCAAGCACGAGAAATCCCAGTGGAGAAAACATTGCGAAATAAAATTATGTCGATACGAATCATAGTAAATAAATCAAAACTATTTTGTGCAACTCTTGGTTATAATATGTAACATTGCGTAAAGAAAATACGAAAACGTGCTTACATTGTTATGCAGATTCCATGTTCGCATTTTTATGAGTAAATAAATTTCTTTATAATGTTATGAAATTCCTGAATTAAACAGGGAATTTCGGTAATTACACAAACAGTAAAACCCTCAGATATGTTAACAAAATCCTTCGCTTACGGTTTAGTGCCTTCCCGGGGATCCGTAGGCCGTGTTTTATTTCTGACGTATTTTCGTTGATTTACTGTTGCATTGTTTTCCCCAAATTAGAAGTTTACAGATTGGAATCAAAGGGCGGAATTTCGACCGCAGGGCAGAGTATGCCGCCCTAGATGGTATAGGTGCCGCCTTAAATTGTATGGGTGCCACCTCGGTCTATAAATACAGGGCGACCCTTTTGATTGTTCGGCGAAACCGCTACAAACGACAATAATAACAACACACAATTATTTTGTTTTACCGTTTAGACTCGAAGACAATGTGCCAAAACTTGCATGGAATGGAATTCGTCAGCACATTTCTACATTCAAAACATTTCAAATTTGTTTCCTCTTTACATTAAATTCACTATAACCTAAACAAACGGAAAATACATTTTCAGGGGTATCGAGTAATTTCAAAAGTTTTCAGCGTTTGCAGTGGTTGCTAATAAACTATTATAAAAAAAAACAAGTTTTATTTACTATAATACAACTATTTTTAATTATAGATGTGTTTGTTATGTTTCCATGATAACTCAACACAGTGACAATTCAACACACTTTTAAAAAGTGATTTAAAGTCGTTAGAAACTTAGAAATATTTTTTTAAACCTAACCTAACCTAACCTACTTAACCCAGTTAATAAAGCTTTTGTTTCATCACTTTCTATGACTTTATATAACTTTTTAAAGGTGTGATGAATTATCATTGTGATGAATTTTCCGGTCACCGTTTGTTATTGATGACTATTTTTATTATACTTGTATATTTTTTTAGTTTGACTCAGGATTGAACCTTTCTCCCAAGGGACTGGCTTTTAACTGCTATTAATTTTTTTAATTTTAAAAACTTACAAATTATTTTTTTTGGTTTAATTGAGGATTAAACTTTCCTCATCATAAAATGTAGTCAATCACGCTAACAACTGAGACAAAACCCAATTAGGCAGGACCGACATTTATTTCGTAGATAATCAACTGATGTAAATATCATCAAATTTCAAGTGAGTTTATGTCGGCGTGTGTACGCATGATTGTCACCAAATGTTGATAGAATGCATTGTCATCGACAACGAGTCTATCTTCCGAGTTGCAGGGATCAAATTGGACTGTTTATTACTTGAGACACCATGTATGTGTCCTCCCCCGCCCCCGACCCAAACTCGCAATAAACTGCGACCAAATGTAAATGAAATGCCCGCCGCGGTATCGACTCCATGAATAATTCATATCAATTAGATTATTGGATAAAGCCCCGTTTGAAATTTGGACAAGTACCGGTGCATGATGTCTTCAATACTTCCGAACGTGTTACGAGATATTCAATTGTGTTCGTCTAGAGATGCGAGTGAATTTAAATATGAAAGAGACGTTTAAATAAGAGACGGCACTGAAGAAACTTAGATATAAATATGGGAGTCGGACGGTAAATGCATGAATTTGTTATACTTTTCAAAAGTCAGTTTTCTTAACGTAAGTTTGAAAATATCACAATGATGCTGTGATAATACGAGGCAACTGATCAAACTATACACAGAGAATAAAAGCATACAAATTATACAGTATTTATTATGCATTACTAAACTGACTCAGTAACAATCTTTAGTGATGAATTGAAGATGTCCACTGTCTCAATATAATTATTATCCCTCCATAAGTATTCTGAGCAATGGAGAATACATGTGGTAGCCTAAGAATGGGTACTATTCAAGTTCTTTTATTATATTTGCCAGCTACTTGACAGATCTGAAATAATAACAGAACTTGAAAATTAACTCCAAGAATTGTTCAAATTCTCTGAAACAACCTGTACTATGTCTTTAATTTGTGTTAATGTCTCAAGAGCATTGTTTTCGTTTTATTCATAAGGATTATAAAATAATAAATTGTATATTTGCACCTCGTTCAAGGATGGATGATTCACTCAGAATAGCTCTAATGAGAATTCACAAAAAGCTTTACTTCTGTAGTCTTTAGATTTCATTGAAAAGTGATGCCTAAGGAGCACCTAAGGTGTTCCTAAAGTTCTGTGAAAGATTTTTTCAAGTCCTGTTATTATTCCAGTTTTGTCAAACAACTAGCCTATAATGATATAATAACAGAACTTGAATAGGACTTTCACAGAACCCGAAAATGAAGGTTGAAATTTGATGAATCGTTCAAGTTCTCCGAAACAACCCGTCCTTAGCCTTTAATTTGTGTTACTTTGTCAGGATCATAATTTTCAATACTGTAATTAAAGATCATTGTATTTTTTATTCTACTCATTGTACTAAAAATGTGTCATTTTAATATTTTCATTCATTCGCACATTCCTAAACAGTTCGAATTGGCTACAACGATTATGTAGAAAACGCTAATGAATAATAAGACGGGTGTTAGCAATTTTGGACGGCAAACCAAAATGAACATGTCGTGAACATGGCGGCAAATCAAAAATGGCATACTATAAATCGCTGTATAGAAAATATATTCGAAAATAAAAAAAATTTAAAAAAACCATGAAATACCCTATTGTTTAATAAATTCACACTGCTGTGGTGAGCAAATAGTTTTAATGAACAAAGAACAATGTATTAATTCACCGTTAATTTGAAGTGTGTCTACATAAATAAATTACTCGCTTTCAACTGATGATAATTACAAATTGTCAGAATATTAAAAATATGCAAACGTAGCTCCATTCGACAATAATGCTGTCAGACAAACGCAAATTAAATGGATTCCCCTTTGTGGAAATTTCAGGAATTGTTTATATTAAATTTCATTTACCCACATACATGAATTTATTTTCTGTGATTAATTGTTTGCCTCGCTTTATTTGTTCGTACAAAACACCGCGATATTTTCTAATTTGTACAGGTATGGAACAGTAAATAATTAAACATATTTTCTCATTATTTGTACTGGAACATTAAACCGATGACAAGCACCTGTCAGCAAATAAATAAAATTGACTGCTTTAGAATTCCGAAGGTTTAATAGTGAAATGATCGTCAGGAGTGTTTCGTGAGGGGGGGTCAGAGTGGTGGATACTCTCAGTATTGCCCCGGTGAAAGATCACCATTCAGAATCGAAACCCTTGAAATGGCTGTATCCGCGTATAATTACCAGATCTGAATAGCAAAGTACTCCTTTAACATTCTAACAATCTAACATAACCCATATCCTTTCCTTCTCACTCCCTTCAGCCTCACAACATACCCCAATTGGGGATGCCATAGTCCCACTGGCTTCGGCTAGTTTCTGATATGCGATATTCACATTAAAAACTACAATTCAAGCAGTATTGCGCAACAACATTGCTTTTATAAAATGAAAACTAGGAAAACATTTATAAAGCTATTTTTACCATAAATAAATGTTTGAATAGTCATATTTTTATTCTAAGCTTGCTGAAGTCTCCGGCGTTGTCCGAGCTTTTCGCAGATTTTTTTGTATTTCTTGCTGAAAGTGACCTTCGTTTTGTTTGGTTTTTGTTTTGATTTTTTTTTGTGTTTTTACATATTTATGTTTTAATTATTATTTATTTTAGGAGAAACCACATATACAGACAGTAATTAAAAGATAACTTTATAAACTAATATAATACTAATATAACTTTATTGTAAACATATTTAAAGATGTACAAGTCCTACTTTTTGCAGATGATCTAAAATTGTTTAAAAGAATACGAAATATATATGATTGCCTAATTTTACAAGCTAATTTAGATAAATTTTTTAAATGGTGCGAACAAAATATGTTATTTTTGAACATTGAGAAATGTCAAGTAATACGATTTTCCAGAACTCATTCTCATATCTTACATGAATATAATTTAAATAATGTTAAATTAACACCAGTATCACAAATTCGTGACTTGGGAGTTATATTCGAATCAAACTTAACATTCACAGCGCATATAGATGATATAACTAATAAGGCTTTAAAGATTCTTGGCTTCCTTTGTAGAACCCTAACTGATTTTAAGTCATTGGATTGCATGAAAACACTCTACATTTCACTAGTTAGAAGCCAAGTGGAATATAATTCACCTATTTGGTCTCCTTTCTATAAAGTACACTCTAACAAATTAGAACGGGTTCAACACAAATTTCTTAGGTACTTAAATTTCAAGCTTAAAATTCCAATAGAAAACATTAATTATGTAAATTTGATGAATGGACTTAATTTAATTACGCTGTCTGACAGAAGAACCATTTCAGACCTAATTTTATTATACAGAGTCATGAACAACCTTATTGACAGCCCTGCCATCGTTGCTGCTATTAAACTCTATGTACCGACAAGAAATACTAGACAAAATACAACATTCTTTTGCGACACATATAAAACCAACTATCAGTCAAACTCACTTACCAATAGGATGCATGATTTGGGCAACAAGTTTGGTGGTATTATAGATATATTCCATGATTCCCTTTATAATCTTAAATTCAAATTAAACCAACACTTTGTGGAATCATACAAATTATTGTAATAGATTTAACGATTAGATATGTTATTGTAATGTTTTATATTATATTTTGTTCTTTGTTATTGTTAAATATTATGTTGTTTAAAATGTTTCTTTACGCCATATTCTTCAAAAACTACTTGTATATTTTTTTAAAATTCTTCACTTTTATAACTCTTAGTATAAATTCTAACTCGATAACTTATGTAAAACTTATTTATAATCTATGTAAAAGCCCCTATGGGCGTATAACAACAACAATAAACAATAAAACAATAACTTGAGAATTCGCCTGCATCCTAACTATTTCTCACAGATTGACTTGGTAGATAACAATTTAAAATATTTTTTACATGTAAATAGGGAAAAAAAATATGAAGGTCATGTTTTGATAAATTTCATCAATCTCGTAATAAAAGTGAAAAATTTGTACAAAAGCCCACGGAGCACAGACACTCTTCTTAATATAAACAGCTGAAGTTCCGGCGTTGCCCGGTAACCTTGCTCTTGTTTTAAAGGTCAAGTGTGCAAATTGTCATTAATATCGGAACAAAACTATAGATTTGTATAAATATCAAATCCACGCTGCCCGTCCGTTGTCCACGATGCGGCCGCCTACCCACCACAAACACACAGATTTTCTTCATTATATTAATACTCATATATGAATTGTATATTTACGTATGTAGCAGTTTGTTGGCGAATACATATCCAGTATCTTACATTAAATTTAATGCGATGTGTGTTGGCTCTTTATCCGCCTTATTTTGGCAGTGTGCCGACGTAGATGGAAGCGTTTTGCCCATTCCATACAAATAATAATGCAGGCCGAATGTAGGTCAGATTTTTTAATAATGCTGTCGGACGACCGAGACAGGAAGTCATATTATCTAATACTAAACCAAATGCATTGGAGATGTCTACACAATCGAAAGCAAAGAATAGAATTACCATTGATTGGTTGTCTGCATAGGATTGTTTCGCTTTTTCGTACGAAAAATTGCTCAATCAAATGTTATGGTAAGTAGAAAATTATATAATCTAGACTTTCTAGTATTCAAATTGTATTTAAATTGTAAATGTATTGCATATTATGTTTCATTATTGTAAATCTATGAATTATTTTTCAACAAATTTATTAAATTAGTTTTAACATTTAATTATTATTAGTTTGAGTTGAGTAATAAGTTGCATGTTATAAGTAAGAAGTTAATTTTCAGCAAGCTGTATGATGATATCTATTAGTTATAATTATAAGTTTATTGTTTATTTTTCATATTACAGTAAAGGTCCAAATAAAATGTTGACCCTGATCACAAATAATATATATATTTGAAAAAAAAAAATTTTTCGGATTATAACCAAACTTATAAATAAAAAGATAATGTTTTTTTATTTTATAAATAACAATATAAAATACACTAAATGCAGGCTCGGATGACCTCGAAAATATTATTTAAAAAAAAAAAATATATTAACTTCACACAGGAGGCCCTGAGGAAAATAATTTCCCTCAGCGCTTATGTTATCTTTTGGGATACTGTAGGGAGGGTATTTTTTAATGAAAGGAAGAAAAGGAAGTTCTGGGTACTAAAAGGGTATGTATTTTAAATAATAAAATATTTTTATGCCAACAAAAACGAACTAACTTTCAAATACAAAGAATAATTACCTACCTATGCAGCAAAAAAACCCTATGGCTGCAAATATACAGTGCTAAAAATATAAGCAATATTTTTGTGGAAACAGGGAAGGAATTATGTATGGGAAGGAATTCCCCGAATAAAAGCTTAAAAAATTAGTGGAAGAAACGCTTCCGAATTCCGTAGCAGTGAACTCGGGGCTGGCTAGGTGGCTAGGTGAATAGGCGAATAGGCGAGCCGCGGTGTTTGCGGGAACGGCCGATAATCTGGCAAAGCAAATACATAATAAACTCCAATGGGTAATGCAGCTGCGCCAGAATGCAACCAAAAACATGCGGCCGCCTGCACTGCCGCGCCATCTGTCAAATGTGTTTTATAGTGCCACCAACCAACCAACATGCATGCATACCTACCTACAGTTACATTCATTCTTAATCAAGGACGCCTACTAAAGCGCTGTGATTTAAAAGAAAAAACCTAAAAGAGTTTTTATACTATTTATTACGTTTTTTTGTAACATTTTATTGATTTTCCCTACTTGCTACGCTAGCTTAGGCCGTGTTACCTAGAATACACGAAATATTTTTTTTAATGTGAAACCACATAAAAGTCCCCGATTGGGGTATGTTGTAAAGCTGGAGGTAGCGGTGAGGGGAAGGAGATGGGGAAGAGGAAAGTGGGGAAGTACCTGGCTATTCAGATCTAGACACCAAACACGGCCAAAGCCGTTTCGATTCTGAATGGTGGTCTTACACCAGTGCGATGCCGAAAGTATTTTCCACTCTGGAACGTGCCGCAAATATTATTTTTAATGAGTAAATCGTCAAATACAGCCTTACCACCTGACCACGGAGGCGGTGTTAAATTTATATACATAAATTTGGATATCGCGCTATCGGGTATCGGGTTCTTAATCTAGGAACAGATCCCCACGAGAACTAAGACTCACAAAAGACTCAAAAACAGAATTCAGAATGAAACTCTAAACTCACATCTGTAGAAAAGTTCACGAATGAATGATGGAGTTTTATGTAAATCTGGGGATGATTCCAGTCCAGTCCGAAGTCCGCACCTTTATTAATAACTTCACAGAATTAATATTTTCTTTTGTACTACTGAGCAAATTTGTTAGTGTGTATTTTAATTAATTAATTCTTGACAGCTAATCACACAAATCCAAACTTTTAGTGAATTCCTTCAGAATCTTAAGGAAGACACGCTGTTTTTACTTACCACGGCAATATACCAAACCATGCCATACCAATTTTCGTTTGCTTCACATTCTTAAAATATGATTAATTATCTTAAAGGAACTACTTATTTTAGAGCTTTGTACAATGCCTTTGAGGTGATAGATATTTCACAAAAAATAGCTTAAATTGTTTTTATTTTAAGAACAACTACTACACAAGTATAATAAAATATCATATTATATTTTCAGATGTCACTATGGTTGCATACGTTCATATAAAGAGATGATTATATTTTGACTATATTAACTCAAAAACCCACTTCGTATATACAAGTGAGTGTTCTAAATCATTCAAATATTATTGCAAAATATTTCATTAAAACATTTTTTAGTTTAATCCCGAAACTTAGTGTTCCTCCACGTTCATTGCGGAGAATGATTTCATCTCATTAAAATGGCCGATGCGGTGCATAATATTGACACGGGGGGTGACATCTGAGTGGCAGGCAAATAATATGATTGGGGACGATTGATTGCAATAATTAATGGTGTTTATTATCGGGTTGTGGTTCCAATTCATTTTGGGCCGATGTGACGCCGACGGACGTCAAGGGAGTTCGTAATCGATGCTATTTTGAATTCGGCTACCAATTGCACAATTAGCAGTCGATAGCGTTTTAGGAAAATGTGCGAAAACCAATTCCCGTAAGTCCAAATGAAAATACTGGTCACAAATCTGTACCACACTGTAAATTAATCATGAATTGATGTAAACTGATATATTATACATTTATCAGTCAGTGATGTTTCGGGAAAGTTTTAGAAAATCATTACCCATTATTTTAACAAAAGCAGTGCACAGTGCACACTAAACACATCAATACTTTAAACAATACCACAAAATAATATGTCATTAATCGATGAAAAATGTGGTTGATGGTGCTATGGGAAAAAAATGCGTAAGATTAGATTGTTCACAATTTCAAACCAAACCACTGGAACATCTATCTCGCATTAAAACTTTTAAATGAAATTATGAAAAACGACTGTACGTTTATAGAATTTTAGTGTTTTTAGATCGAATTTCTATATTTTCAAGAAAAAACACTTGTTTCTTTGCCAAGCTTAAAATATGACATTAATGAAAATATAATAAGAAATAAAATTAATTAAATAAGTTTTTAAACTATCAGCGATGGAGAAATATATAGATTGTAAAATAGCAAAGATAGAGAAATAAATCGACTGTAAAATAGCAAAGACAGAAAAATAAATAGATTGTAAAGTAGCAAAGATAAATAAATAAATAGATTGTAAAATGGTGAAAGCTTTTGCAGCCAGAGAATGCGTGGTGAAAATACTTACACTGTCGACTTCAGTAACCCTAGATTTGTTCAATTTGGTCAGGTTGGTGCCCATTCGTGGCCATCAACGTTCAGTTGGTACTCCTTCCGGTCTTCCTCTTTCACTTCCTGATCAACTTCCTTTCGAAAGTTTGGCACGTCAGTCTTTATAACATCAATGAATACTCGAAAGCACAGTGAGCATTGTTCCAAAGCGAAGCACTTTAAAATCTACAGCCATTTTCGAGAGATCACAACTTGTTCTTTTGCACGAAAAAGTGTAAGCGAAAAGGATTAACTTTTGTTTTTTTTTGTATTCTTTATAAGTAAAATATGCGCTATGTAAGAATCAAAACACGTGCAGAAAAGAGTTTTATAATTTGCCATCACCATCACACCATACAGATAACATGGTGGAAAAAATGCTGAAGCAAAATGAAGCAAGATAAAATCATATTTTTTAAAAAAAATATGAAAAATTATATCTACTGTACTTTTTCAAACAACACATTTTAGGTCGGCAAATCAAAAATAGACACACACTGAACTAAAATAAATTAATTGGTTTGTTAAAAGTCCTGTAATGCGGTAATGTCTATCATTTGTTCGGTTAAATGTCAGCGATACAGGAAATGGCAGAAAGGTCGTTACGAACGTATCATAATCCGAGCCAATGAGGTAGGCGACCTTTAGGAGGCTTTGTTTTTTCTTATCAATATAGAACGGCGCCAGGAGTCTAAATGTTTATGAACCGTCTCATTTATGGGCTCTCGGGAACGGAAGCAGATAGTGGCGTCTCAAGCAAGACATGGTCGGAACTTTCGGGATTTTTGTGTTAACCCAGTTTCGGAATTTGTGATATAATACCCGAGAGTTATTGGACGATCAATCATGTGTGAAAACTTACATGAAAAATGTTGTATATTACGACGCTTGCCTTTGTGCTCCGTTTAGCTTTGTTTTTGGTATCGAATTTTCTAGATAATACATATTAAAAACAACAGCAATAAATTTGGCGTAAAATAAATTCACTAAGTAGCACAAATTAGCAAGTATTAATTATTCAAAATTAAGCATTACCTACCCTAGAAATGTTTTTTTTTTTAAATTATTATTCAAGACGATGGTTTTACAAGTATCGTTTTCTGGTTAGTGGTATTTTTAAATACACCAGTTTGTTTATATTAAGGGCCGTACCCCTTCGAGTAACCCTCCGCCCCCGCCCCCCGCCTGCGGGGCCCCGCCAGGCAAAGCCCCCCGGCGAGTTGTCTGACTCACCACGCGGCCCCCATTTGTTTACAGAAAAAAAGACTGAAATACGGCAATGTGTCAGTCAGCAATAAAATTTAAAACATGCAAAGCTCCGAGGTGGGCAATTAGTAAATTGCGAGGTTCATGCGGTGCCAGGAGCACCAGCTACCAAATTCCAGGAAAGTGCATTTAAGCAAAAGGCCGCCGTCAGTTAATTTGACTTAACTCCTTATTAACATGCAAAAACCACATTCGTCTTGTAGGTAAATTGATTTTTATTGATGTGCATTTTTTCAGCACGGTCATTACAACTACATATAAAGCACAATAAAAGCAACGAACCGCACAAGAGTCCGAACTGCTCCCAATCGTCTGGAGCCAGTGAGACTTTGGCATTCCCAATTGGGGTATGTTGTGAGGCTGAAGGAAGCGGGGAGAGGAAGGAGATGGGTGAGAGGAAAGTTGGGAAGTACTTGGCTATTCAGATCTGGTCACTAACACGGCCAAAACCGTTTCTGAATGGTGGTCTTACACCAGGGCGATACTGAAAGTATCTTCCATTCTGGAACGTTTCGCAAATATGTTGTTTTAAATTAATAAATTGTGAAATAACACAAATTAATCAAATAAAATTTATTTGCGCCGCCGGTATTTGAACCCGCGACCTTTCGGCTTGCTAGTCGAGAGCCTTTCCCCTCGACCACGGAAACCGTCAAATATAAAGCCTTGGCAAACAATCCATAAAAATAATTGCGAATATTATACGTAGAAGGTAGTATTTACAACGATTTGCGAAAATAATTATTTACAGTTAGAGAACAAAATATATTAATTTATGGAAAACAAAATACTGGTCATTCGATATTCCAAGCATGATTTCGCGTAACATTGAGAAAAACTGAAAACATATCGACCTTCACGTATCCCGATTAATCAAATTGCCATTTGACACTTTTTCACAAGCGAATCACGTCAAGTCAAGCACGATACGCGTAACGTGATATCCCGTCTGAACCAAATGACATTCGTACAGGGGCGATAAGGAACCTGGGAGTGACATCTGATGATGTGAACTGATGATTTCCTATAGACAACGAGACCAATATTTGGTCTCCACAACAACAACAAGCAACAAAAGCACATATAAACCAGTAAAAAGGGAACAATACAAACACCTGCATTTTAACCCCTCAGTATACATACTTCGCATCCTTTAAGGGGGTTGTTTATATTGCTTGACTTGGTTGGGGACTGGAGATTAATCTTGCGGGTATTTGAGGCACGTCCGAATTTGTGTATCAGTGACATCGGAAATGTTTGTTTGCGACGTAACGTCACACATGAAGACTGTGGGTGACGGTTGTTGTCACATCGAAATTATGCAACCGTAACGTGACGAGAGAGGAAATTGTAACTCTAGTTGTTGAAAGCTTTTCATGAAGCTTTCAAATTGGAATACAACGAGGATTATATTATAAATATTATACGCATATTAAGGACTAAACGATTTAAACCGACTAATTTGATAGGTATGTAGGTAAGGAAAAACGTTTTTCCATGGGATTATATTGTTTCAAAATGCCATTATTTTATCATACGATACACAAAAAAATAAACCCAATATGAAATAATTATCACTAATTAATTTTTAATCTTATTAGATCAATTGATGGATTAGTAGATAGGTTTCTTGGAAATAAAGAGCAAGTGCTTTCCAAATAATGCAACGCGTGAATAATGGTTATATTTTAAAGAAAGATAAAAAACATACTTTAAGCTTAAAATTTTAATGCCTCAAATAAAATTCATTGAAGTAGTTTGAACTTGGAAATTTCACGAAAGAATTATAAAATCATTTTACAGAAGCAAAAAATTAACATTTTTAGCGAAAAACTTTTCGGCTGTTAAGTATAAAGCAAATAAAATTAACACTTGATTTTAATAAATTTTAGTTGTGAGTAAATAAATGCTTCTTTTCAGAAACAATTTATAAAAAAGCAGTAAATAAATAATTGTTAGAAACATGCCAATATGAAAAATAAACATAATGATACTTATAAAAGAACACACTAAGCATTAGTAACAAATCAATTTACTTTTAAATCGCTCCTCTTTAAAAAAAAACAATAACCGTAGCAATGTCAACACAACTGTCACTTCACAACAAACTGTTTATTAACAACATAATCACAACATCATAAAGCTTCCAAACACACACTTTAATAATACTGTCCACATTTCCGCAATGTTTATGTTCGAAAAGCTCGGTAAAGTCTATTAGCGAATTACATAAAAAGCTCGCGAAATTTGTATGGTGTTCGTAGGCTAAGCTTACTACGGCGCAGCAGAAGCGACGCCCGTTCTCTAGGGTTGTCAGACTGGTACTGATTTGCCGGCGACATTCGAGTATTTTGGTTGAATTGTGAGCCCTCACTATTATTCTACTCGCGAGACAGGCATTGTTCTACGTTCGCCGTGCAATGGCGATGTTTCGTGCAGAAAGCAAGATGGTGATTAATGGTTCGGTTTGTATGCGGGCACTTTTGATGAAATGTTAAATATAAGTTCATTATGATTTAAAAAATATATCAAACTTTTTGTAGTTAATTGAGCGTTGCTGGTTGATTTTGATTAGCATGTCGTGTTCACGTCAAAATCTAAAATCAAGTACAGCAAACATAATAAGGAATGAATCGAGATAAAAGATATTTATAAAATACATCAGGACATGGAATGAAGATTCTCGTACTTATTTTCTAGTAATTTAAAATTGCATATAGGTTAGTTATTAAAATTGATTAAAATGTATACATAGTAGGTTAAATATTTTTGTTAGAAATTCTTTTACAAAAAGAAAATTTAAGTTGAAAATTGAAATTGATGAAAAACGAATCGACTGAAATTCAAAACGGTGACATAAATTCTATAGATAAATCAACCCTCTGTTGTGCAAAAGATTTTAACACATTTTAATAAATGAATGGGTGTAAAATCATCTTCATAAACAGAGTTTGAAAATAATCAAACGCGTCCACGTCGCATCGAACCAAGTCTAAATTCAGGGGATGTAGCGCAAAAGAGCGGGGTGAAAGCGGCCCAGCTGTAGGGACGTAGGCCAGGGGGCGCAGAAGACGGAAGGGGAGGGGTGTGCCTGATGCGCACGCGCCACCCTTTCTTACCCGCACGGTACTATTACGGAGCTTTTAACTTACCCTATGAATAGATAAAATAGGGCGCTGTGTAAAAAATACCAAATCAAATTCAAGGTTATTACTCATCTGTTCAACAAAATGAGAAGCTCGTTTGAATATTGTTTAAAAAACTGATTTATAATTAGATTTTTCGGGACAGCTCTCAAGCTAAGCTTATTTATGGGCTATTTTGACGTTTTGGTTTGTTTTTGAAAATTTTATGAGCATTTTTAAATCGACGACAGATGCGTGATTCTATTTCGGAAAATTTATTGGTCTGGTTTTTATGATTATTTTCGATACAGTCGCACGTGGAGGTCACACGCAACGAAACACTTTTGTAATGCCAGAATACTAAAAGTACAAATCAGTCATAGTTAAATATTATTTATAAGTATAAGTAAATCGAGTAGCTTCCCAGCTGTCTCTTATATGTCTCTACTATCTAGGTAATAAAATTAGTAAATAATTTGAACACTTTTTATAATTTAAATATATTTTCTATTTAAATTATCGCCGCTATCCTGGCAATGTTAAACTAATAACATTAGTATAACGTTCCATAGTCAATAATTATTTCATAAAAATAATAAAATATTTTGAATATCTAACTACCAAAACTACCATTGAAGAATATAATAATACGTACTAATAAATCAAAACGAAACTTTTTTTTAACTTTAGTATGTAGTATTATTTTTGTTTGATTTTAAAGTATACAGTTTTTTGTGCATTATTAGATTCTTTCCTAATGTAAGCTGGCACTTTTGTTTTAGGAAAGGTGTGCCTGTTAATATAAGAAATAAAAAAAAACTGTATTTACAGTGATGTAGTAATGAAACAGAACAAGACACAGAGAAATAAAAACGTAACGGTTTCAACTAGGAATCGCACCCAGAATCTCTGTCTTAATCCTAGGTTCAATATATTAAATTGATTAGTACAATCTTCAAAGGTTGTTAAAAGAAAAGTTAATTCAATAATATTGAATATCATTTAATTATTCATTTTTCACTATTTACTTATTTTTTAAACTCCTCTAATTTATGCTCTAAATGACGAACGATGCATCCTTCTAAAACAGATCAAAATTTGAAATAAATAAAGATAAAATTGACTTTTGTTTAATTTATCATTATTAATTATGTTCAACAGGTCTCTTTAAAAAGAATAAAGTTTAATTTCTGATAAGTTTTAAAGTAAAAGAAAGGCAAAGTTCTTAGTATCGTCCTATGAAAATGCACTCTTTTCCAATTTCCGCAACTACAATAGCAGTCTGCCCGAACAAATCATATAAATTCTTAACAATACAACAATGCTGTGGGCACAAGCAGAACGCTTCTGAAACACAATTCAAGTGAAATATTATTTCTATAAATTCGTGGAAAGTGCACTTTTAAAAGAGAAAATAAAAATAAAACCGTTGAAGTAAGCCATTTTCAAAGCGACTTGATTTTTTTTAGCATGGGGCATTCTACGATTTATGTGAAGTTAAATTTTCTTCGCAAGTTGCAAACCAAGAAAAAATCACAATTATTATGTCTTTTCCTACGCAAAAGTTAATATATTTAAATTTAAGATTATTTTAAAATTATTGTAAAAGTCCGGTTAGGTGTGGATAAATCGTTCATAAATAAATGTATATACATAAAGATCTTACAATCTTTGACGGCAATTTATAATTGGAGGCTGTGCCAGACGTAATCGTGACACACAAGACTGTAGATAGGGCCGGTGATTCCACCCGTGGAGCTGTAGCTTGCGGAACAGTGGGCTCTCCCCCCACTGTGTAGGCAAGGCTGTGACTGGGGCCGCTCGGGGGCGCCGCAGTCTGTGGAAGGCCCACCCATGAGCCAGTGGTTTGCGCCTCCGCTGCGTACCCCTGAGTAGGTACGCCCGGAGGCGCCGGCGTCGGCGTCGGTAGGTATTCCACCCGTGGTTTTGTAGCTTGCAAAACAGTGGGCTCTCCCCCCACTGTGTAGGCAAGGCTGTGACTGGGGCCGCTCGGGGGCGCCGCAGTCTGTGGAAGACCCACCCGTGGTGCTGTAGCTTGCGAAACAGTGGGCTCTCCCCCCACTGTGTAGGCAAGGCTGTGACTGGGGCCGCTAGAGGGCGCCGCAGTCTGTGGCAGGCCCACCCGTGGGCCAGTGGTGTGCGCCTCGGGTGCGTAGCCCCAGCTTTGCCCGGGGCCGCTAGATGGCTGGCTTCCGGGATAGGCTCCGTCGGGTTGCCAGGCTGCAGGTGAAGCGGTCCGCGTGAGGCCCTTTAGCATGGCGACAAGTTCTGCCATCTGTCGGGCGTGGTCGTCCTGCAGCTTCTGTGTGCGTTGCCTCTCAGCTCTTAGCTCGAGCTGCACCTGCCGGAGCGTGTCCTCGCTGGAAGCCTTGCTTCTTAACGAGACGTGGGCCGCGGCAGGGGGCGTCTGTGGTGGTGATGCGCCGGAGGGACCAGGCAGTAGGTCCGCTCGGGGATCAGAGGGGGCCAGGGGTCAGTTGGCCGGAGTCCGGGGGGCGCGGCTGTGGCCGCCCCGGTTGGTGTGGGATCATCGCTTCCCTGCGATGAGTCCCCGTCAGCGCTGTTCTTCCCAGAGCGCAGTGAAGGTGACATCTTATCCACAGAAAGATCCGGCTTCGAAGGACCACTTATGTGCCAGACGTAATCGTGACACACAAGACTGTAGATAGGGCCGGTGATCCCAATCCGTGGAGGCGTGAGATGTCTTCCTTCAGTGGCGTGGAGGGGTAGAACGGGGCCGTCTCTGATGCCGTTGTAGCTGGTCCGAATGCTGTTTTCGCGTCCTTGATGCTGATTCCGGGTCTGGTCCGAAGGGGTAGGCAAGTCCGTGGTCCAGGGTGAAGCGGGGGTCAGAGTGAAAGAAGGCGGGTAGAAGCAGAAGTCGGAGCGAGGTAGAAGGCAGAGCAGAGAGAGAGGTGTAGAGCTGGTGGTGGTTGCTGGCTAACTCACGTTTTCAGGGCCTGTTGCCCGTTTTATAGGCCACCAGCGGGCGCACGACGCGCACACGGGCCCACTTTCTCTTTGATTCCTGGAATCCGTGAGCCGTGTTTGCGACGCTATCGCGGTGCCCGCCGGGCCGGTAAACTCCTTTGTTTGGGCACGATCCTCAGAACCGTGCCCGTGGGACGTAATGACGGCGTACCACCGGTCATTTGTGACGCTATGACGGCGCACGGCAAGGCTTCCCACTACGTTAAGGCACGGTTCTACCAATCGTGCCCGAATTAAAATATGAATATGATTTTACCAGCTCTCACATTACTTCTCTGCCCGTATACTTCTAGCCAAGCTCCGACGTTTCGTTTATTGTAACAATTGTACATTTTACCTAACAATTTTACATAGCAATTTTACATAACAATTTTACATAGCAATTTTACAAATTTCTACATTTTACATTTTTCGGCAGTATATTTTACTTTAATAACAGGGCAAATAGCAAATTAATAATATGGGGCGACGTCAGCTGATATTGGAGCAGTACGTCCGTTACAGAGGCAATGGTATGTTTAATTCTCCAAACCGAAAAAACAATCTATGATTCAAAGTGCAAAAGAGAGCGTAGCTCCAAATAATGACGTTGTATTCAATGAGAAAATCTTCTCCGCAGACAATATTGGGACAATTCATCACTCTACAGCTTTACAAAACTGGCGCTCAGAACTTCAGGCCATCAGGCAATCAGGAGATAATAACATCCTTTATCAAGCAGCTAGAAGTCTGCAAGCCCTCTGATGATGCAGTCTACTAATCGTCCTGGCAAAAGTTTAGGACACTCGCAGACAAAAACAGTGTGACGTGTACCACCGTGTACCGCACAGTTTAGCAGGATGCTGGGCTTATCTCAAGCTCACGCCTCGGTGCACTGATCTGTGAGGGGGTACCCGGTACAGGGCGAGAGTATGAATATAGCCGCGTCATTGTCATTTTTCGGCACCCCCTGTATTTATGCTGTTCCGATATTACATGCCAACAGCGCGCGGGAAGAGTTATGCGCGCCTATATAGTGAAAATATATAGGGGGTGGTGAAAGATTTTCGATTAAAAAATGTTGCGAATACATAAAATATAAATCGAAAGGTTGAGGTAATGGGATATAGACGCGCAAGGTAAACATTTTTCGCGTGAAATTGAATAAATTTATGGGGCACGAAAAGAGGCGCTAAAACATGTCTATTATCGGAATTTATTATTACCTTATCAAGTTCATAAACTTGGATAAAAAAACTGGTTGGTTTATATGTTATAAATAGAAATGGTTTCGATCCTACACCATATAACACACATCACACCGAGATGATACACTAAACACGGAGAATAATCGATTTTTGCCATCACGATAAATTAACAGGCCTTATTAATAAAACATCATTTAAAGAATGTTTTATCCTTTTTTTATCGAAGGAAGCAAACACTTTGTGATGTGACATTATATATCAAATGAAAAATACACTTTGTAAAACACCACTTGTATTTTAGTGTATTTTTCATTTGATATATAATATTTTATCCATTTGCCTTGATAATATATCAAGGCGATACAAAGAATTTTCGTTGTAATGCAAAAATATTGGGTTTATGAACACATGTTCCGACATCGTGATAATATATTCGCAATTTACTAAAAGTTTATCAGTAAACTTGTTAATTCAGGCCTGCAATCCTGTTTTTAACGTGCAGGTTGAAATATCAATATGAAATGCAATTTGTTTTAAAATTTTATCCTCAAACATTGTTGGTTTATTGTTTATTAGGAATATTTTTGTAACAGAATGATAACCTATAACACATATTCTTAGAAAAAAAATAAGAGTAAAGTCACCAATTCGTTTACAAAATATTCTCATCGTGCGTTTGGTGTTGAACGCGAAAATAAATAGTTATATTATAAAGTTATAATTATACGTTAAAACACTACTAAACTACATATTTGACAAAAAAAATAACTTTCAACATACACAAAATAACACTTAGACACAGACCAGTTAGACAAGCGTACAAAGAAAACATAAAAACTCCGACAGTAAATTCAAGCTTTGGACAAAGACACTACCAATACCATGCTATAAAACCTTTCAACAGTGTAAAACATGAAATTAAAATTGAGGAAAATAAAAATAAATTCACACACAAAATTACAAAATGGATTAAAGAACAAAAAAGACAATATTACCAAAATTTCATAGCATAAAATAAAAATAAAACCTAAACGTAACACACAAAACCAATATAAACACACATCACTCACAAACACACAAGATTATATTTTAAATGTATTATTTTCTCTTTAAATGTATTATGTAGATTATATTTTCATATTATAAAATGAAGACCTCACAACGGGCAAGCCACCCAGTGAGGCCAACATTACTGGAAAACTTTGAAATGTAAAAAATATTGTACCAAATAAAAATAAAAAAATAAAAAAAAAGTGAAGAGAAAAGAAGAACACTACATAGGAAAAAATACAAAATCAAGGTAAATAACTGTTTTTATCAATTTCTTGGTGAAAATTAAAGTAAAAGGGTTGATTGGTCTGTAATAAAACGGAAAGGCCTAAAGGTTGGTGCGACGGCTCAGTGGTTAAAGTAGACTCCCGTATAGCGGAAGATCTCGAGTTAAAACGACGGTGGCGGCAAAACGGCTACAGGCTACCGCCCACTATTGAAACAAAATTTCAAAATACACAAAGCAAAACATAATAAATCACACTAAATTACGTCAAAAATGAAATTACGACACGGATTTGTCCGCCGTTCAATTAATCATCCAAATCTCGATCACAAACACAAAATTCCATGGAAAAAATAACGCAAACAATTATTGATCTGAGAAATTCCATCCCTTCGGCCGTTGGCATCCCCCAGGGCCAGATCAGCTAATAGGGCAATCAATCAGATTATCATTGGCTGCTGATGACAGTGCGGAGTATGTGCCTTCACGGGCAACGTACTGGATAGGTCGGTTTGCCGCAGGGAGCTTTAATCCCACATCAAAGGACATCTTGATTGCGGTGTTGTGGAGTGACCAGGAGCTTTTGCAAAGATTGGATTATTTTTAATCTCTCTAACCGATATCTTATCTTGAGTACCTGATCGTATGACAAGTAGTCTTGAATTCGTATGTGTTTAGGCTTAGGCACTAAGTGGAGATTCGTCATCGATTTGGTTAATGTATTAAAAATAATTCCTTTTTGAAACTAATAGAATAGCCAAAAGCTGAGAAAATGTACCATAATAATAGTGGTGGCAAGATTTGGATATATTTAGCGAAAGTTCCAAAAACTAAATTTCTTAATTCACCTGCTTTAACTCAAACATTATTGTCTCTTGTATAATTTTTTTTGTTGTTTAAAATACTTAGGGCATCACTGATAAACGTGTTTTAAAGTTTACACAACTGATAAACAACACATTAGAAAGGGGGTTAGTTTTTTATATTTACATATTTTTGCAAACCGTTATTGGACGGTTGGTATTTATTCTTTGTAAATAATTTATGTCAATTCTCTGTCTTTTGTGTACTAAACTAAATTAAAATAAAATACAAATACAGAACACTATCTGGTTTCTATCTTGTTTGAACTGAAAATTGAGGAAAGATAGGAGGCGTAGTATAGAAAATCACATTGTTTTACACAAGGTATAAGTTACTTGTGATTGGTGTGAGTGCAGTTTCAGTCTGAAGGCTGAAAACTGTTCTGATGATATCCAATCCCTTGATAGGAAGAGTTGACTAAAGGGAAGACTCCCAACATGATTTATTTATGAATCCGTTATCAGTGTAGCTAATCAAGATTTCAATGAAAATTGAATGTTAACCAATTGACCCAACTGAAAGAATGCAATCAAATAATCAACACATTTTCCAATCACTCGTCTGTTCACTTCAATAATGCATACTACCTTATGATTAGTCTCCCCGGCTGAATTCCTCAACAAAGAACCAAGATTAGGTCCGCAAATATGGAGGAAAATACGAAGCAGTGGCATTAAGAGATTATTTTTGCCTCTTAATGCATCCTGCGTCCTTTGAATAGCAGAAGACGAGGGGACTTAACTTAAACCAGACCGTGAATGCCTTAAGGTAGGCTGTATGTTTATTTGCCTTGAGTACAGTACAGAGGTTTGCCTCCTGAACTAAATATTTATACATTTTTTGTATACGAGGGGAAGCGGAAAATTTTTCATTAATGGTGTAATATAATACAGTTTTTCCATGTTTACGAATGTCTTAGAATTTTCGTAAGATGTGCTACGATTTAACCAGATCAAAGTAATTGTAAAAGTCCTGAGGGCGAAAATAATTCAAAAATTAATAACAAAAATAAAATAAAGACAATAATAATATAAATTTGCCTTGTTGGATTGTAATTCGAAAATGTGTGGATACATTTTATTTTATTAAAATAATTATTCTTTTTTTTGTACACTCTACTATGGGAAGTTGGCTAACGCAAAGCGAAAAATTTACTCTGACTTATTAATTATTTCTAAACCATAATTCTAGGTAAAAAAATATGAATAAATAATTAACTCCTAAGACTTACTTAAGAAGAGGGAAAAGCTTATCCATCAAAAATTATGTAGAAAGATAAAAGCTGAGTAAATACTTTGCATTAAGCTTGTTTATCAGTGCGTTAAAGCAGGTACACTTCCTCCGAGCTTAGTTCAGAGGTAACCGTGAAAACACCGTGTCACCCTCCTGAAATAATAATATTTCCAGAGAAAACGGGAAGGTTCTTTTCTTTCTCGAAAGCCCGTGCTGACCCAAATGTACTAAAGATTATATATTATCAACAGCATACCGAAGTGCAAACCCTACCGCACGTAACAGCTTATGAATCGGGTGGAGAGCCCACATACGGGTTTATTATAATATACACATTGTTACTTTATTTTTTTTTAAATAATCACATCGCAGACTTTAAAGTTGAAATTCCGAGAATAAAGCTAGGTAGCAAATAGAACACGTGTTTAAAAAATTGAAGATACGAATAATATTATATAAAAAAGTACTTTATATTAATGCCTTGGTGGGTGATTAATATAGTAATCCTCCGATTATAGATTACGGATACGTGATTGTTTATGATTGATCTCTTTGAGAGCTGAATGTGAGAGACTGAGATGAAGCTTATACCCTTGCTTAAGAACCTAAAAAGCCCTGGACGGACTTATTCAAGAACAATTTGAAGCCACGGGGTGAGGGGGAAGATGTATTAAAACCGCCAAAACTTATTTAATTTTTGTAATGACACATCCTATTCCTTGTCTCATCAAATACCCAGCCGTTAAAACTGCATTAACACTAAAAATACAATTATAATGGTTCATTACGCACTATTGTGCATACAAATCATTTCGAAATTTGTCATACAAGATGGCTGCCAGGCAATTTCCCCTCAACCTAGCTTTGACTCTAATGCCATTCATACAAAATCACACAAATGCTCTGTCGAGGGCTTTTTAGGTTCAGTACTTCTACTTCGCTCTTTACTGACAAGTCAAATAACTTTCTAATCCCACAATATACGCACCATTATAATGTGTATTGTTGGGAAAAAATATCGACATCCCATTTGTTCACTTGCAATTATACAATTTCAAATAATGGATTCCGTTTTTCCACATTACTTTTGTATTTGAAATTCAATTATTTCATAGAGTTAAAGTTTATAGGTCAATTTTCATGATAGTATCTAGTTACTAGTATAATCAAAAGGTACGTGTTTATGAATTATGCGCAATAAAAACTATTAGATTTTAATTAACATTGCATAAGAAATATTTTACTCTTTAAGAATCAGGACGGGCTGTTTCACAGAATTTGAACAATTCATCAAATTTTAAAGTTGATTTTCATATTCTGTGAAGGTTTTATTCAAGTTCTGTTATTGTTTCATTATTAGCCAGTTATTTTACTAAACTCACATAGTAACAGAACTTGAATAGAACCTTCACAGAACTTGAAAATCAACTTCGAAATTTGATCAATTGTTCAAATTCTGTGCCTCCTTAAAGTAAGATCGAGCCGCAAGTCAAAAAAATAGGGCAGATCCTTTAAGACAAAAATCGTGCGAAAAGTCCATTCATTATTTGGCTTGGGTATTTGATTATTTGAAAATGCATTAAAAATATATTAAAAATCATAAGCAAAAATAAAAAAAAGTTTTGTTTAACAAAAATCATAGAGATATTGTTCATAACTGGTGCAATCGCCTACAGATATAATCCAATATATAAAGCCAATGAAATCGGCTAAGTGCGGGTGCTCATGACATTTTTACGTAAAATATTGGTCGTTTAACCATTTGTGTTTTCTGCCATTTTCCTCCACTTGGCCGCTGGTTTTTTTTGTTCGCTTGTCGTTTGCGATTCTCGGTGGTAGAATTCATGAGCTTTTTATTGAAGTTTAACGCTCTCATTGACTGCAAGTTTGTTTTTACGAGAAAAGCGCAATTAGGTTCACACTTTGCATTCGAACTTGCAGCATAAGTGTTTTCAAATATTTTCATTGTGCTGAACATTATTCAATGAAAAGTTGACATTAAGCTGAAATTAATTGTACCTATTAAAGATCTTATTTTCAACGATAAAAATATATATCGATGATTTTTGGCACATTATTTATTTATTTATTCAAACGCCATAAAATTGCTTCTACAATACAGTGATAATCGAATTACGAGCTTACATTGGTAAACAGGATAATAATAGCAATAAATTAAAGAATAATTGATGCGGACACAAAAACACTATTGCAAGTTTTGCAGTTATTAATATACGTGCAGCAAGACAATGCATAATTTAAAAGAAATATATACCAGAGTAACAATAGTTATATTATGCCAAGTTTGCAAAAAGTTTTGAGCGTTCGTTTGCCATAATGTTTCAAATTTATATGACCTAAAAATATGGTTATTTTAAAATGATATATTAATAATAACAAAACAAGGTATTTTATGCATTGCACAAAGGATAACAATTTATTACACATATTCATACAAATTGAAAATATTCCCGGCGGCGGCATGTATTTTTACTCGGGAATATTTTCAATTTGTATCAATATTTCAAACGAGTAATTATTGTTTACAACAAATTGTTAAAAATATGGGATATACAACGAAATCTAGGGAGATTGATTGGCTTTAAATGGCAATAAGCAGTTTCCTTTGTTTCCATATTAATATTTTGAGGAATGGAATTAATTAAATAATTTGGTAAATGTATATATTTGAAACCAATCGCTCGAGTGGATAGCTGAATTGTACAAGACGAGTATGACAAATTTTTTGGGGAATGTTCGGCAAGGAAATCAGAACGTAAGTTAATACCGAAATCAACACTTCGTGTATATGAGGCAAGAAATAATCGATAATTACAAATAATATGTAATTATTTTCCGTTAGTGCTGTAGTTCTAAAAATCAACACAATATTATTATTTTCAATAATAATTTATATCATCTACAATTAAGTGTAAACGTTCATTAATGTAATCCTATTTTAACAGTATTATTTTATTATAAAAAATGTGTTATTCATAATCAACAAATTTTTATTTGAAGTATAAGCTTCTATAAATAATATAATATTTAGAAATAAAATACGCTAACATTGAACTGCAAAATTCCCTCAACGAGTAACTTTTAATAACCACTCTCTCTTAGAGCTTACAGCCAACCGGAAAACTCAAAGGAAAACCACCCGACGAGTAAAAGTGAAACAAATGAAGGATTTAGCAACATTTCTTAGTGAAAAGATTTTTCCTCTCGGAGCAAATCTTCCGTCGCGGCGGCTTGCTACGGACATTTCAATTATCGCTTGGGTCTTGGCCCGGCCGGCTCGACAGACGTCTATGAGTTGTTCAACTGAGTATTAGACTGGAAGCTGTGGACAACATTTATTTATCAAAGGCCTTTTATTTTTCAAGATTAAAGTCAACGCGGAATATGCATAGTTAATTGTATAAAAAATGTAAAGGAATAATTAATTTTAATAATATTAATTTATTTATTTAGTGCCATTTACACACATGACAGTTATTGACAGCCGTAGTACAATGTAAAAAGAAAAAGGAAAAAAAAAATTAAAAGATTATGTAAGTAAATAAAAGAAAAGAAAAAATAATACACACCAGCACAAAAGAAAATTAATGAAATGAAGAAACAAAAACAAAAAGCCTTTTGTGCAGTGACCTAGTTAAAATATGCACTGCTAAAATGTTTAATTAGTAGACCTGTATACTTCAATATAGGCATATTAAAAACATCAGTCAACAGAGCATGAGAGTTATCAATGGTGTGAAACAGAATTGCAGCGTAAAACCATAGTGTAATTGTAACAATAATACATAAGAGGGAACCTTGATCTAATGTACAAACATGAAACTGAATATGTATATAAATAACGAAGAGAGTTTTCTTTTGTTTCACTTAGTTAGGATACAGTATTTGCCATCTGCGATAAAATTGAATTTGGGTGAATTAAAAAAAGATCAAAAATATTTCGCCGTAGACATAAGAAATATTTTTTCTAAGCACTTTGCTGGGAAGAGATTATTACTTTGTCTGAGCTTTTCACCCATCAGACAATTGCCCGATATTCAACAGTTTTTTTGTGTGACTACACTCGAGAGTTTAACCGTCCGGAACAAACGGATCTATGGGAAAGTGCGAGAGGGAAAGTAGATCGATCGAGTAAGTTCGATCTGAATATAAATAAACTTTATCATACAATTTTTCCTGAAAACTCTTCAACAAACGACCTTAATAAGAACACTTGACCACCGCTGCTACATTTCAAACGTATAAGTTGTGTGCCGGACAGCTTAGAACTTGAAATGAACGTGACAGGGCAAAACGCATGCACACTATATACTGTCCACTATATAGTTAGGAGCACCAACTAATACCAGCGCTTGCAATAAGATGGAGCTTACTCTCTTATTGAGGTTTCAAGTTTGTGAAACGTGGAGACTACACAATACGTCGACTGCGGAGCACAACTTTATCAAAGAACTTTGTTTTTGTTGCGAACAAATGAGACAATCTGTTTTCAGAAATTTTACAAAGCATTTGAGCGGCACGAAAACCAAAATAAATGTTTTATTACACATAACATTTAATAGCTCAAATAAAAGGCGACCATAAAACTATAATATTTTTTTTTATTAAGGCGGTTAAGTACCTAAACGTTTCAGTTTCTCATTGAACGCAAAATATATAATATTTATTGGGGCGTAAGAACGAAATACGATTAATCCAATAATATTAAGCGTGTGAAGGGAGGTAAATGTCTGGAACGTCCCTTCCACGAAGACATTGGGCGATCGAGAGAATCAAACACTTTAGTCTAGTCATGTCAAAAGTCGGATTAACAGTAGAGTAAGGATTTGTGAAGTATGTACTAACACAGAGTGAGACAAGTCATTATTTGCTTAGCCCTTCGGGGAAATAGTTAATTAGTTAGTTGGCAGACAAAGTACCAAACGATACTTTTCTAATATGTTATAAATAATATTGATACACACCAACAGCATTACTAAAAACGTGGTGTACATATTATGCGGCGCGTAAGGTCAGAACAGTGGAAAATTGACTTATTACCATGGTGTTTGTTTGGTTAAAACTGACTTAAACCATAGTCCAGGCCGGTTTTACTACACCAAAGTTGAACGGGCTTGTAAGAATCTAGTTAGTAAAATGGCAAATATATTTATTCATTCTAGGATCTAATATTTAGTGATAATATCAGTACTCACTTTAATCATATCTTTTAACCGTTCATTGTCCGTAGAGCAAAGAGTCACCCCTTTTAAAAATGATATCGGAATATTTCTAATTATAATTCCCGATCATCAGTCGAAAATTATTTGCAGTAACAAAACAAACATTTGAACAAGTTAAATTAAAATGAATCCGTATGACTTGTTAAAAATCCATTCGCGGAAAGCGAAACGAAAACATTTATTTTCAGACAGGCGCAGCTGAAATTGGCAATTTCCATTCGCAAACGAATCCGTTGTTTGCTCGGCGGTCTGCGAGGAGATCATTTGCCGGGATATTATGCCTTCGTTATTTCAAGCTTTAAATTCAGTCTTTTCCCCATGTTATTGTGAAATAGTTCAATGGCGGCATTATCTCCCTTCTGTGCGGTGCACTTTTCACTATAATCTACTGTTTTGCACCTGAGAACAAGGAACTATGAAGGATGCAGCAAATGCAGCAAGAACTAGAGATATAAGAATATTACTGATTTTTGATATCAGTCGATATGATAAAAAAATGAGGCTACCGTAGATTCACCAATATATCTGCAAAGCTCAACTTCTGACAAATGAGGCTACCGTAGATTCACCAATATATCTGCAAAGCTCAACTTCTGACAAATGAGGCTACCGTAGATTCACCAATATATCTGCAAAGCTCAACTTCTGACAAATGAGGCTACCGTAGATTCACCAATATATCTGCAAAGCTCAACTTCTGACAATTAATTTGGGAGGCGGGTTTGGGTACTAGCGCCCCGGGAACCATTTATTGGATAACCAACACCTCTGCCATAGATCACCTCAAGTGGTTTGCAGGGGTGCCCAGGTTAATAGGGTGAGGTGTTCAGGATGCGCCTGCCCACTAGCTGCGTGGCAGGCCAGATCGGGAGAGGCTGGTTCGGAGAGACCCTTTGACCTTTCCAACTGGTCTCTCGACCAATCGTCTTGCGCCGCACTGGGAGGAATTTATTTATATTTCCGTCACTCCTGGATACTTTGACCCCAAAGATTCCTATATGGTCCTCATACCATTTTCCTTCTCAGAAGTTCCTCTCCTTTCTTTCCATAAAAAGACTCAACACCACAGCATCCCCCAAGATGTCATAGACCCTGAGGGGTTTTTTTTCCCAGGGCCTCCTGTCTGGGGCTAATGTAAGAAAAGATTTTCTGCTGAATATTGTACCTACCCACCACAAAATTTTGATGATTTTTTAATGAAAAACGATTATGCAAATTTTTTTTTATATGACGGCTCAAGCAGTACAAATTTTATTAATCCCTGAAAGAAAAAAATTGTTCGTTTTTCGGCCTAAATTGTTTTTGTATTAGGTGAATATGTAAATACACATAAACGGTTTGTAATAAAAATCGATCTATTAGTTATTTCATAAATACGAGTAACTACAGGGTTTTCCAATAAGAGGTGTTATTTTGAATAGCCCGCTATTTCGGTAGATGTTACTTTAAAAGCTGTCAGTTTTTGACATTTGACAAGTAGAAACTACGCCATTAATAAAAATTGAACGATACACGCTTCAACAACGCATTGAAATTATTAAAATTCACTCGAGTGAATCAATTGCAAATCATCTCGAGTGATGAGCCCCATTTCCACCTCGGTGGCTTCGTCAACACGTAAAATTGTCGCATCTGGGGCTCAGAAAACCCAAGAGTTATTGTTTTAAAGCCTCTCTATCCTCAACGTGTGACTGTTTGGTGCGGTTTATGGTCCGGCGGAGTCATTGGACCTTACTTTTTCGAAAATGAGGCTGGAGCAACAGTTACGGTGAATGGATTGCGCTATCGAGAGATTATTAATGATTTTTTATGGCCGGAATTGGATGGTATTGATCTGGACAACGTTTACTTTCCATAAGACGGCGCTACGTGCCACACAAGCAACGAAACCATTGATTTTTTACGATTGAATATCAAAATAACACCTCTTATTGGAAAACCCTGTATAATGTACTGTTTAATGTACCATCTGTAAACTTTACAAAATAAGTACAATTTGGTGTAAATCATTTTATATTTTCATCCGGTGCACCAACACTGCCCGGCGCGTCACTTACATTTTTCAGAAGCCAGACGCACATTTTATTGAACGCTTTAATAATAACCGATTTTTTTATTGTTTTTTCGCACCAACAAAAAGTAATTAACGAATCGGGATTCGGAAAGGTGATAAAAATCATATCAGCATTCATGCAGTTATTTCACATTCAATATGTAATGGAAATAATGCTTCCTTTGTAACTGTGGCAATCAATATTTTGCAGAGCTTAAAAATTTTTCAAACTCAAATTTGAGTAGTCGGAGAGGATGGACTGTCATATAACTTTGTCGTGGCACCAACTCCTTCACTCTCTTCTGTTATTGACATCGTTTCATCCACTTTATTCTCCATTACAAGGTTTCATACACTGTCTTCTATCCTCTCCCCCAAAAGACCCTCCATGCAGCATTCCCAAAGATGACACAGTCCACGAGGGAAATTATTTTCCTCGGGGCCTCTAAAAAATTCTACTTTAGTGAATAAGATACTATTAAATATGATGAAAAATCTTTACATATTTGTTTACTTATTCATGTCCTTTTTAGGCTTTTTCATTGGAATAAAATCAATATTATTGTAATACAATTCCTATACTATTATTATTGGTTCATTTAAAAAACACCTAGTCTTAACCAAACTGCCCCAGCAAAATCAAGTACAAACTATCAAAAATTATAACTATTTTTATTTTATTCTTTATTCAGTGTTTTTACAGTTTTTAGGTGTGTTAAAACCACCAAGCTAGGCACATGCCCGTGTTATGGTGGTTTATTAAATATACAGTACAAAAAAATAATAAATCAATTATGAAATATAGAAGAAATTAAAATAGGATAAAAAGTATACAATTTAAAAGAAAATAAAGAGTTCATAGTGATAGTATGTGAAATACATTAAAATAAATGTTATGTAAATTAGTACTATGTTGCATCGTTATATATTTTTGATAGTTGATAGTAATGAACTGTAATTATTTAACATTATTAGTTTCTAAGAACAGGCACTATGTCTAGATGGAAACCAATGTTGAACTACCCTTTATAATATCAACAAAACAATTTGATATCAAAACTCTCCATGTAAATACAAATGGAAGATAGATTTCAAACTCAAACTTCATAATTAAGAATGAAACGTTGAATTTCTCTTAATTCTTCATAACAAAGCAGCTGTTTCATTTCTTCTTCTTCTCTTAATATTTCGCGAGTCGGCATCTCTACTCCGTTGAATTCCACTTACTGAAGAAGATATCACGCGGATAGTTTGCAGTCCATAATATGAACAATATCCATCCGCTACGAGTGGTGGTTAAGCGGGTAACGGCCGTTAGAACAATCGTTAGCCGGGACCGCGGTCGTTCCGCTACTTTCTTTTCATTTTCCTTACGACCAACTTTGTCTTTTGGGAAACGTAAAAAAGAAAATATCGCCTATTTAAATAGAAGTTTGATACGAAACCCAGGTGAACATTTCATTGGTTTCACGAAGCATAATACAATTTTTAACGAACTTATTTACAAAAGTTTCTAGTAAAGTGAAATAATGGGAATGGCTTATTTTTCTTCAATCTTTTAATTATTAATATGCTTATTTGTGTTTACCGTTGAGTACTTAAAATAATTCATAATCTGCTCTTTCAAGTATACCCTACAGTAGTTGTGCTCTAGGTCAGTGGAACTTTGGTATCGTGAAACGGGGAATGTTGTCAGGAATGTTTTGAGGTTGATGGAGCTCGAGGGGAAGGATGAAGGGAATAGGAGGGTTACAAAATTTTTATTCACTAAATATACCACATCAAGTAACGTTAATATTATAAATAGTGGTTTCTGACGAGGGCAATGACAAGAGAGCACTACATTTTAGGTGCGAATATACTGTATTATATTTATGATTTAAAAAAACTTACAACTATATTACTTATTATAATATGTGAACCTATGACCTTCGGAATAAGACAGTGCAATGACCATCCTGAAGCCGTTGCTGAGGAACGCACAGTTTCAGTTACTTGAATTTCAGATGGTTGAACTTACCTATTCGATGATGGCGTTATTCTGATTTTACGACAGCAGTAGAAACTTTATTACCTGCAACAAAGAAAATAATTGTAAAACAGATGTAAGAAATTAGATACACCATCAATTTTATCGTTTGATAAATAAAGAAAATAAATAATTTCGAGCAGGTTTACGTAAACACGTTCATGTTGCAGTTACTGTAAGCTCTAGGATGAATTCGCATTGTTACCAAGTCTTTCAAAATAGAACAAAGCGGAAAACTTTCCGGCGGGAAAGTCGAAACTACACGCGGGAAACAACATACGAGTAGCTACATCCTTCGCAGGCCAAATAATATCTTCACGAAGATTGCGGGCTTAACCGTGTCTCATTATTGCGTGCCGCCAGCAAAGGATCCCGAAGGTTGTGACAAGGGAGACGAGAGGAGGCAAGACGTACAAGTGGGAGGGAGAGACGTACACAAAACAAGAGGCAAGATGGCCGTGTGATATATCGACACTAAATCATAATGCCCTATTACTCTTGTGTGTCCTGTGTATGAAATGGCGAGACCCTTCGGAAATGGGGCAGGGGATAAGTTTCTCACGAAAAACTCACTTTCTAGGAAATGCTTGGCGCTCTGCAAAATGGTAATTTGAAAGTGAAATCGTGGAACATTGACCAAAAAAGCTGTGAATCATAGCTTACAGCGCCTTTGTTTGAACCATGGCCCATAAATTCTCAGAAACAAGGGTTATTAATATTTCACGCGCACTCTATGGAAACTGTTTTAATGTTTATATTAAGCATAATTAAAATGAGCCGGTATACCACCTAACAAGAATCTTATAAGGAGAACTTTATGGAGCAAATTCTGACCGGTTAAAAACTTCTCAATAAACAAAATCTCTTACAGTAGTCGTAATTTCAGTGCAAATGAAAAACTTTTACATGAAAAGTGGACGTAAATCAATTTCTCAATTGAAAGATTTTATAGAAATACTGAACAGTAATAAAATCGGCATTATATATAGCATTAGTTCAATCGCTAAACCAAATTTTAATTAACTTTTTCCGTTAACGTTTCCCTTTGTGTTAATTTATTGATCTGTAATTTTCCAAAAAAAAAACTCGAATGTACCTACGTAGAATTGTTTACAACTTTCGTACAAGATAAACCACGACACTTAATAAATTGTCAGTGAGAACAAATTATACTAACTTCCGAGGCAAAGTTAGGTAACACCTCCACTGCTATCCCAAACATTTGAGTCAAACAGATAAACCTCGCTGCTTAGTGCCTGCACTTTTCTCTCATTGAAAACGCGTTTGGTTCACAGTGCTTTATGGCCTGCAATACTTTTCCTCTAGAGTTTACGACATTACTCCTTATTGTAATGGAAATTTCATCGGCGATAAGGTGAAAAATTGCCCATTACAACCTTAACTCTTTTGTCCAGATGACCCTTTAGTAGCACTTAAGCAATTGTGGTTTACCTTGATTTATTTTGTTACAACCATGTGTGTATTTACTTTAATATTTGAACGGTTTAATTTATTACTGAAGTTTATGTATCAATAAAGCACAAGGATCTTTCTGTGAAACAATTTTTTTTTTTTAATATTGTGTAACTTTGTGTACAACGAAATAAGAACACGCCACACAGTTACAGTTTTGGTACCACTGATATATTGCATATTAAAACCGTTCTGTTATAATTTACATAAAAGTGTATTATTTCATTTAAACAAAAATTAATGACAAGCAACTGAAAATGGAAGAAAGAATGAAGAAATAATAATCAAATACATTCAAAAACTCTGTTAGTACCAAAAACCATGTCCACTTTTCTACTAGTAAATACAGGGTTGTGGTAGTATCGAAGTTTTAGTTCATGAAACGTATAATTAACAACACAAAACGTCACGCAAACTAAAAACAACAATAAACTATCATGGGCACAAGTAAAGTTTTTTTTTACCAAATTTTTCATCAGGTGGCAATTATTTTTTTCATCCACCTCCTCTTGAAACTTCGTTAACTTGGTTAATAACACTTAATGCCAGTCTTTAGTTCGGGTAATTTTTAACTCGGTAACAAGGCGACTTTCCTAGGAGACATTCACCCGCGATAAATAAACTTGTTGTACATTGCATGCGATAAATTTTCCTTTTATTCTGGGTCAGGGGACGCGCCATTGTGGTCGGAATGAGTTTTGCCACCCTTGCGTCGTACAACTGTCACGCGTACAGGAAGGACGCAGCACGGGGATGAATGTGCATGAAGATGTCTACAAACACACTACGAGTATATTCCTAAACTTACAGTTTTCCAATTATTGCAAAAAAATCACGGCTGAGTCACACACGGAGAAAAATTAGTATGGCTGATTTATGGAAATCCAGTTAAAAACGTGATGGCTATCCGTTTCCTGTAAGTAAGTAAGTTAGTAAGTATTCAGTCCAATTCCAAAGTCCATTCAGAATATATCGGAACACGTGTTCATGCGACAATATTAGTATTTGTATGAACACGTGTTCCGTCATCCTCATAACACAATTGTGTTTTACTGATACTTTGTTCGGAATTCTGTCAATTAATTCGTTAAATACCTGCAGTCCCATTTTTAACAGGAATAAAAAATATGAGCAGATTTTTAATAAATTAGCAAATATTTTTTTATCAATAAGTGTTCTCCGCGCAGTTTGTGAAAATTTGAATATTCTGTTAATTTAACATTACCAGGAAACGTACTGATATTTACATATTTTAAAAGACAAAATTAATCTTAGTTATGAAAAATAAAACTTGTTTGTTACTAAAGCATCAGAATCAATAAATTTACGCAGTATTTTCTGTCTGAAATTTGTAAATCAATGCAATTCTTTTGATTGCAACCTTTCTAGCTGAAGCGTAGTAAATATGTACATATATATAACCGTCCAAACATAAGGGAAGACAAAGCATTACTTGTACCATTCAGTTATATAAAATGAAAAAGAAAATATTTTATGAGAAAAATAATGTTGAAACGCAAGTTATTAATAATTTTCTGGATATTTAATTAGCCCGCCATATTACAGGGACGTCCCTAGCATAGCGGGCGGAAAATCGCTAAAAACTATACAACTTGTTTTGCTTGAAACAGTTCATTTATATGAAAATACCTTACCATACCCGAAGCATATAGAAGTAATAATAATTTAAGAAGGGATAGTTAAGAAGCAGGAAATATAGTAGTTTTGTAAGTTTTGCATAAAAAATGTTATTATCGTTATAATTCAAAGTCAAGTTTATAAATTAAGCACTATATTTTTAATCAATGGGTAAAATAAGTTTAAAGTAGTAAATAATACAAAATCGTTCACTTGGGCCTAATTAAACTAACATTGGTTGTATATCTGTGATTGAAACTCTGGTTCAATGAACTAAAATTTGTTTATGATTTAATTATCATTTTCATAATTGGAACTAAAGTGTCAAGAATTAAGACAGGCGGTAAAGTACCTACCTGAAATACAAAATTTTTTTACCCGAAATTTTTTTGAATTCTATTCTTAAAACTTGTATTTCATTTGTTTAAATTTCTTATGGTTAAAAGCAATAATTGACAATCTTAGAATTATTATTGTGATTTTTTACGGGTCTGCGGTGGTGATTTGATATTTCCAGTGACCAATGTCACGGGTCCTCTTTTTATTATATCGTAGATTTTCCGCCCGGGCCGGATCCAGGATCCGATCACCCTTCCTTGGGCGGCAGATTCATTCATCCATTTGTTCCGGATGATTTCCCGCATCATCGTTATATATGAGCCGGCCGCGGCGGGCGGGCGGGAGGCCGGGCGGCAGTATAGCGGCGCGGGCGGCAAAATCACCCGTAATCTGCCTCTTTGGCAATGATGTTTGATTTTTTCCTCCGAGGGTCTGCCAGGACATTCTGACATTTTATTAAGGTGCAGGGAATTGATGGTTTCATAATCATTTTACAAAATAATGACGGAAAAAACACATCATCAAAAAAAATAAAACCATTTTAAATCATGTTTCATTCGGTTACATAACAAAATAGAACATTGAAGAAAAATTAATGAAAAAAATACTCTTTTATCATTTTCCGTTTCATTCGGTTAACGTTTCATTCAAATGCAAAATTTTAAATACTAATCACACTTTTATCGGTTGTTGGTGCGTGGGTAAGTTGGTAAAAAATGTAAAATATTCCTGCGTAACATTATTCAAGTTTAATTAACTTTTAATTATTAATTAGAACTAGTTATCATATCAGATAAGCAATAAAGCACGTACCAAAGTTAATTTACTATTCGAAAGAATATTCAAAGAATTATCAGAGGGAAGATATGTAACTGAGACAACGCGTGGTAATAACTATTTCATTCGTACACGCATGTTCTCAAATAACTATCCTTTTCATGAGCGGTGCTACGTTTTTTGTTCAATTAGTACAAATATAACGTGTCTTGTATTTCTATGATGTCATTGGTTTTCCGAGGTGATTATCTAACGCGAATCCAAAATTATTGTTGTAATATTTTTGAATTTATTATAAATCTGCTCTGAACTATATAGTAGGTCTGTGAACAGTAGGCATCGCGTCCAAAAAAAATTGTTTCTAATAATATTATTCAATATAATAGTTTCTAATATCTTATTTTAAATCTTAACAAAAATTGTCTATGAAATCATCAGATTTATAAGTAGATACTCAAACACCTACCCACTTAATTGATAAACACGATGATTTAACATTTAAAAAAAAATCTGAAGTATTAAAATGGCCACCATCAGACCGGAACCGGAACGTTACAAAAAAATGTACAGACAAAATAAATACCAAATGGTCGAGTTAAGACAGAACGCTCATTCAACCAAAAAAAAACCAAATGCGAGGCTTTAAGACTCGTTCCAGAATCCTCTACATAATTACTTCTACCACTTCCCTAAAATGATCATATTATCATAATTAAGGCAATTTGGTTAGTAAACAAATACATCATTACCTTGTTACCTGGTTCAATAACTGCTGACTACGGTTAATCAAATTTGGCTCAGGTTCTATCATAGGACAACCCCATTATCTAAGTAAGCAAGAGCCTTTCGACCCCATCAAATACCTCTGGCATCAGTAAAACCACGTTGTAAAACATTATAAAACACTGCAACGCTTAGCAAAATGCAGGCAGGGAAAACGCAGACCTTTTCTATTTGGTGCCTTAAATTTAGCTAGGATATTCACTTATTGGGAAACAACCATTACATCTTAAACAACGTAATAGTGTTTGAGCAATCCATTAACATGTTTCGCAGCCCCGTTATTTATTACGAAATCGTGGCTCAGATTCTAGGGGCGCGGGCGGGTCGCGGTCTAAATAAGGTTCCTTCTCGTTTGTCCACCCTTATTCCGGTGAAATGTAGAATATACGTGGATACAACTTGAATGAAGGTTTTTACGTTTCTTAAAACACATACTCATGCCAGATATAATTCAAGATGAGTGCTTACAATAGATGATAAAAATTACCTACTTAATTTAAGAACAAAATTAAATTTATGCAATGTATTTTAGTTCATGAAATCAAAATATTAAGCTATTTTTCTGCTATCATATTGAAATGTTTATTTGGAAAGTATTCATAATTGATACCAGCTTGTAGGTTATACGTAAGTCAAATGAGTAAGTTGTTAGAAATATATTTCATGTGCTGTATTTGTTATATGTTACATTATATATAGTCACTCAACGAAATGTTGACTTCTTAATCGCTGATTATATTTTCGTAATAGCCAACAATTTATTTATTTTTTTGCTAAATAATTTTTTTGTAAATTGTACCATTTAACCTACCAGATAATGTGTTTATATAACGTTTATAATCCACCGTAAGTAGTTTCCCAGAATAACTGGTGATATTCGGAGAAATGATTTTTTGATAGTATCCTTAAGTTTACGCAAGAGGTTAATTAAGTATACAAGTAGTAAATAGTAAGTCATCACTGGTGGTGATATAAATTAATTTTTGATATTATTTATAAGTTTTATGTCTTTTTGAGTAATTTGACTAATTATTACGTAGTTTTGTGAACAGAATATTGATTACTCCAACTAGACATCGCTCTTTGACGGAATAAAAAGGTACTAAACAAATTTACAGTCAGACGAAATGCTGTGAAAAAGTGGTGTAGTCAAAACAGGACTTTAATTTCAGCAATTAATTGTACAGAGCCATTGAGGTGATTAAATACCGTAATATTACGAATTATAAAATAATCATTTTTAAAGAAGAACCACACTTTTCCCTTGATTAATTTTTAATGAATGTGGAATCTCGATAAACCAAGTTGAATGTAACTTATTCATTAATCCGTACTGAGAGCGGTAATCTTTTTCCTGAAAGCATATTTTTGGCATGAATTTGCTGACTGGCGAAGAGATAAAGCTTTTAGCAGGTGGGTTCGTGTCTTATCTCATCAAGTCCTGTACAGGCGGGAGTCAAATCAGACTTCAATGGGTGAATACGGAATGTTTTAACAGACTTAAGGGACTGTGCGCCGATAGCAACATAGATATTATTCAATGCCAGTATTAACTAACAATATTATCGTGATGGTTCTGAAAGGTCCTCTGATAGTCTTTTGAAAAATAAAATATTGAAAAAACTATGTATTTTTAACAGTATAAAATCAGAATGTTAATACACTTTCATTAAGACGTGAATATGAACCGAAGATTTATGTGATATTTTACATTACTTTCAGCGATGCGCAATAGCTCTAATCAGCTGAAAAAGTATAAAATAAAATACCGTACCATAGTCTTGAGCTAGTGGTACTATGATATCCTCAATGCGGTATGTTTGTGAGGCTGAAGGTAGTAGTCATGAGAAGGAGACTGAGAAAGGAATATAAGGAAATAATGAAGTTTAACTACTAATCAATTTTTTTTAAATACTAATTAGTGATAGCACATGATATGAAACATATTAGAACTAACGAACTTACGAACGAATTAACTAAATTTATAGAACGCCTGGGTTTTCCGTGCGTATTAATCAGTCAGTTTGATTCTATAAGCATTGTGCGAGACGTTCTCTATAAGAATTACTTGGTATATAACATATACCTACATAATTAACGGAAAATATCGAAAATAAAGGTTTTCAAATCAACACTCCTTCAAATTACGATGAGCAGCAGTATCTGCGATATCGGCGCAGTTTCCTCTCAAAATAGATCCAATGTGGGCAAAAGGTTCTCGGAAAGGCAACGTGAATAAAGACTTCAACTTTCTACTACATCATCGGGGCACACCTTCCGATATTATACAAACATGTATTATGATGCGGAGACACGTATTGATTAATCAATAATTAATTAATTATAATACATGCCCAAAACAACAAAGAGCACCCACCAACTATATCATAATCCACAATTTTATTATACGCCTAAAAATATTGATTACGGTTAATAGCATACCAAGAACCAATAAGAACGTTAGAGTAAAAAAAATCAGTAAGCAATAATTTAAAAAAAAATACTAGTATTTATTGAATCATTTGGCGGTAAAAAATAAGCAGACGTAGCACGGTGGCTTAGCGCATCTGACCGGCAATCAGAAGGGTGCGGGTTCATTTCCGAAGATTTTAAAATTTATATTTATGTTTCAGGCTAATAATTATTGCTTATAATAAAGTTATGTTAATTGTTAAAATAATAATTATGCGCAGATTCTTCCAACTTCAAGGACAACAACTGTCATTAGAATAAATTGGGTGTAAGATAGAATAGTCTGTGTGAGCATAAAGATATTATTATTTTGGATACCTGCTCAAAAATTATAACGAAGCTTAATGTTGCATTTTAACACAGGTCTGCGTTTGGATGATATGAAAATTTAGTACCAAAATATTCCTTTAACTAGTATGTAGCAAGTTAAAAAATAATCCAACGCACAAAAACAAGCTAAAAATGTTTGAATTAATTTTAAAACATCACGTAACTTTCTCTCTTTTGTGCCAACGTAGGTGTAAAAATCACCTTCTCACCTATTTAATACCACCAACGTTTAATTTTCTTTCGGGTTAAGTAGGGGTAAAACGTTGAAATAATGAATGCAGGTAAACAGAGGCAAGTAAATGTTTGAACAAGTACGAACCCGACATTTCTGTGTACGCTCAGAGCGGTGTCGGCTCCGTCGTCCGCATATACACGGGCATATCATCCCTTGAGTTGATAACATCCCCTAATTTGGATAAGAATGATTGAGCAGGAACACGCCTGCGCATAGCTAAAGCGCATTATTGTCAGGTAGCGGCGCTTTGTAGCCATGAAAGCTCGACAAAAGCTCGCAGTGAGTTAAAGCCACTGAGGGGGTAATTGATTTATTCCGAGATACAAGGGGGAGTTTAAGTGATACGCTAGTATGATTATAATTAGTAAGGATGGGTTAAATGTATTAGTTAAGATTTCATACAAATAAAAACAGAGACCTTATTTATCCATGGAAAATAAAAGTAGATTCGTAATATTTTCGTAAAATGATCAATTAAATTATATTCTTTTATTCATTTAAAAAACATTACAAAACTTAATCTTTATTCGTTTTAAAAGATAATATTGATCACGTAATATTGGTTTTATGCAAGCAGCAACAAAGCTTGCCGTTTAAACTTCAATTCGTTTTAGCTTCAATTATGTTAAATATGTCAATATGCAAAGAAAGTGATTCTATTTAACAACAAGATTGCCTTCCACTGACATGAGCATTGGCAAGATAGTCATGAAGACCGTAAAACAAAACAGTCTATGCTATTGGTGACGGAGATAACCACCGAGAACATAGAAATGAATGCTGTCCATGATGGTCGAGTTTTCTAACCATCCACGGAATCAGTCTGAAGAAACGTGTAACAATATGCACATCCCTTCTGACCCGTAAATGGTTCATTCCGAGTATATCCAAGAGATAGTTAGTAAGATAAAGCCTCGGGTAGTAGCCATACTCTATCGGGTAGAGAAATTTCAGAAATTTCTTCTGAACCTTCTCCAACATGAGGGAATACTTCACCTGGTGTGGGCTCCAAACCACCAACCCAATCTCAAGTCTCCTCTTAACCAATGCGTTGTACAGTATTACGAGAACCCGGGTGCCTCTAAAAGTTCTTGCAAAATTTAAACGTGAGAAAACATTTGAAGGAGGTGCATGTCCAAAGTCGGGAAACAGAAATATTATGAAGAAGAATAATAATCATTGTTAGTATAGGTAGGCGACACATTACACTATACGCATCATGGATTGGTCTATTTCAGCGTATCGCTCGCTAATGCGAATGTATGGCGAGCGATATGGTGAAATAGACCAAGCAACGAAAATATAGGGCGCCTATAGCGTGGTCTGTCACAGGCATACTATATTTAATATAAAATATGTACCTAGAACCTAAGAACTTAGGTTATTAAAACCCAAACAAGTTGGGCAACTTTAAGGTCAATAATATTTGGCAATCATTCACGACTGACTGTGATGACAAATCGGAACAATAATATTTTATTGAACCCTGTCATTAATAACCCATTATTTTAAATTGATAACTGAACTGGTAGTGCAATGCAAACACAATTTAAATTGAACAATATATTAAATTAACGTTTATTTTATGTTGCAATTCAATTCGATCCATTAATCACAATTTATTTACATTGGAGACTGTCGAATTGATATTCAATATTAAGTCAAATAAATCAACCACCAATGAAATGGTATACGAACTTAATACAATATAGAGTACAAAATTCAATAGCAAATAATATAAACATGATCGACTGAACTAACTTTCGATTAATCGATGTATTGAATCGAGCACGTGTTGATAATTGTAATAATCCCATTGAAATTGTATCGTGGCAGGAATCGCGGATAATTGTTGACAACGTTATAAGTAAACGCACTCACGTGTGACGTGTGATAAGGTTTAATGGTATAGTTAATCCGTCAAGTACATAAACTGAATTATAGTATTACGTGTAATCGGTTTATTGAATGATATGCTTCGAAGGAGTTACAATCGATACCCTGTCAACAATATTTGCTCTATTGGTAAAGGTGAGCCGACGGAAAATAAATCATCAAGTGAGGAGTCAACCAGTAAATAATACTAACCTCCTCAAATGAAATTTCTGTAACAAAATGTCTTAAATTATCTCAAGACAGTTGGGTACTATTCTTGCATGATATTCGGTCAGCGTAGGCCCAAGTTATAATCACAATATCTGTAGGCATTTAGGTGTAGAGAATGTAATTTCAACCGGTAGAGAAGACCAGGAGATGAAGAAAATAACCCTCCATTGCTTTGCGAAGTTTAACATTCGACATTATTGATTCCCAACTCGGTCCATTCATTCTCACTCCATACGGGGGGCAGTTAGAAGTTGGGAGGTGACGTCTAGTGAGGGTTATGATTAACGATGCGCCTTAGGCGATTTCTTTTCTCGCCGAGAAAAAAGTATTCATTTGTTGCAGAGGGAAAACTTTCGCACTGTGCGAAGGCAGATAGGTACCTTATTAGGAGTGTTATTTATACGTATTAAGGTTGAAGTGACGAAGATCAATAAAACAGAGAGAATTTTCTCATTATATAACGTGAAAAATAGATTTAAAAGCTCATTTTTTTGTATCAGTCTATTTATTATATATAAAATATAATGTGTAGTTATATAACACTATCGTATGAACAGATTGTATTAAGAAAAAAAGGCTTTTGAATATGTAAAAAAAATAATTCCTGATAGAATTCTGCCGTAATAAGATGATAAACCTCATAATAATACTTAACAAACAATTAATACTTCTAATAGGTATGATTAAGCGATTAAACATTAAAAAAATCTAATGTTATTTCAGTTATTTTAAAGCAAACCGAGTTTTATGTCTAACGAATTCTTTGGAGAGAAAATGACAAAATAAGTTAGAGGGTAAATTTCGTTGGAAATCCGAAGAAAATTAGTACGCTTTTTTTGTTTCTACCAAATTCATAGAAAGAGTTTACTCCTAGTTGTATAATAAAAACTAATAATTATCTAACAGTCGATCAACATAAATTCAAATAATGTTGGTAGGATTTATAAACGTGTTGAAAAGCATGCAAAACTCCAGATAGTTAAGAAGTTTACCAATATCTAGAGTGCAAAGGATACACCACAATGCAAGCAGTGCGAAGCGCGAAGGAGGAAGCAGGATACAACAGATCCTTAAGGATTTCCACTGGAGACTGGTATTAGGATCCCCGTCATCGAACCGTGATATATCGTGTTTACATGGAGAGGCGCCCGAGTGTTGCCCATCTAAATAACGCCGTTTATTTTCTTTCGGGATATAATAAATGGCAACACATTATCTGCAAGCTCTCACAGTAGTTGGAAAATAAATTTTATTTGTAACGAATAACATGATTCTTGGTAAATTCAATTTGAGAGAGGGAAGATTTGTCTAGATCAATCCAATACAGAGTGATAAATTTTGAATAATTCTGAAAAATAAGTAGTATGCGAGGATTTATAAATTCTTGACTGTTCGAAACATTCTCATATTTTAAAATAGGGTATAATCATGAATAAGTAATGCTATTATAATACCTTATTCTTCTTCTTCTAATGCTATCTCTTATCGGTGGTTAATTTTCATTGTCAGATATATAATGTTTTGAAATATATATTTCTAACTAACCCCGCTTTACCCTGCCACTGCGATTATAATACCTTATTCTTCTTCTTCTAATGCTATCTCTTATCGGTGGTTAATTTTCATTGTCAGATCAATAATGTTTTGAAATATATATTTCTAACTAACCCCGCTTTACCCTGCTACGGGCATCTGCTGACTGTTGGAATATAATTTCACTCTGAGCCTAATATTTAAAGTCATTAAAAATCATATTATTTAAATCAGTAAAACCATAAAATATCCAAACCATATCTGTAAAATAAACCTTTAAAACTAGTCAATATCCACAAAAACCGTATTTAAAAGCAATCAACGGTAAAAACGTCGACAGAAATCCATACAGAAATAGTGAAATAGATGGTTCTCAGACTCGTACATGTTGCGTGTACCTCCAAAAAGTTATGAATGTAAAAAACTTTTCACCCAGAATTCACATGCGAAACACGAAAAAATCTGTGCGTGCTGTATTTTAATGCGATTCCCCTGTATGAGGAATGTCCGCACGTTGCGATGGAAAACCGTAGGGAAAATGATGTTTGCGAGAGAGTGATGTTGCGAGTGCAGATTATGGCGGATCGCAGCTTTATTTATGGGCGGCGTGTCTAGACGTACATATTTTCTACCAGATATTTTGCATTCTAACAGAATTAAACTACTCTATCGATATTGAATGTGTGCTGAACGTGAAATGAGAATTACCGCACTGTTTGAAGTAATGTAACACATAAATGAAACGCTATTGTCATACAAGTTCCTCTTTTGAAGTTTTTAAAATCGATTTTAATAAACAGATTAACCAAAGATTTTCTTTTTAAAAGAAAGACAAACATTCCCGAGTTACGAATAACCTGCAATATTAGAAAATCTACTACAACCACAGTAAGCGGAAAATGTTGCTTGTGTTGTGACGGAGGTCTTAGCCAGCCTAGGAATTGAACACACTACGCCTGGGTGGGACCCAAACGCGATGTCTACTCAATCACCGATCGGTCGCGTTGTCTGCTTTTGTATGCGCCAAAAGTAAGGTTTATTCTCCCTTCCCTTTCAAATATCGAAAATTTTTCTCGAACAGATAACCAATTTCATCGGCCTGTGTGGAGCCCAAAATTCGAAAGCCTTACGTAAATTGACGACATAAGTTTTCTTTCAAATCGGTATTTACTACAATTCTACGAATTTTCCATACGCGGCGTTAAAAAAACCACCTTCAAAATAAGTAAAATGATTATTAACTTGATGATATAATACAAAAATATGTTTTTATTGTTTTAATTAATAATTAATTAATAATAATTTTAATCAATAATCACAAAATGTTTTAATTATATCTTGTATCATATTGTACTGTGTGTAAATCTAAATGAATAAATAAATAAATAAAATTATTACATAAATGAAAGAATTTTATTGCTTTGGTGTGCGTTTTAATATGTATTTTTTTTTGCAGACAGTGTCATATATTATTTTATTTCAGAAATTAATCTGTGAACTATGAATTTCTAGGAAACTGTAGGAAGTCTGGTCACGTCAGGTAATGGCCCCGTAAATCAAAACAAAGTTTGTCGTGAAAAAATATGGAAGAAGTGATAAAATCCATTTATAACTGTCATAAAAAATCAAACTCCATAAATTTAATCTTCCACTGAAACTAAACAAAAGTAATGAATCTGATGTGCTATAAAAATATCAATTTCGGCAAAAAAATATTTAATATAAATAAATAGTAAAATAAGGTACTTTGGGGGGAATACTTCATTATATAGAAGAAACGAAAAAAATGTGAAGACCGAATAGTAGATTGAATACTACGCTAGAATTCTACGCTAAGGCAATAATTATTTCCAACTTCCTTGTATACATCACTTACAAAAAAAAATTTAACCAAAAATTTATTGTATTACGAACACCCCTGTTATAGGTGACTCCAAATAGTTTGATACGTTTGGTGACTTAGCAGGAGTGTCCGGGTTCGTGGGATGAGGATTGTGTAGATCTTGGTGGCGAATGCGTATGCTCATCTACTGCGTGGTCGTCGTCGAGAGAGACTGTTTGAGGGAAACCCTTTTACCTGTTCAGCCGGACTCTCTCGACCCAACGCCTTGCACCGCAGTGGGAGAGAAGGATTCGTACATCCGTCACTCCTGGACACATTGACATATTCCAGATTTCTACCCACCCCTCATACCTTTTTCCTTTCCAGAACTTCCTTTAATTCCTTTGCTTAAAAAGACTCTCCACACAGCATCCCCAAACGTGATATAGGCCCTGAGGGATTTTTTCCTCAGGGCCTCCTATGTGGCGCTAATTTAATATATAAATATATTATTTTTTAAATATTGCATAAGAATACAGCATTCATAATCAAAATATCAAAGCATTATAAATCACCATGAAAAGCCTCACATAAAGTCCACTAAGACCACATAAATTTAAAATCCATCCGCAACTCATAAAGATATTTCCACAGGACAACAAAACCAGCATTTCCTTGAATGGTGATTGTATGTATACGTCTACTAAGGAAAACTTGCATAAAACGGTGATACCATTTTTCATTTCCGCTCTTTCCGCTTAAGTCTTTGTATTTACGAATCCACTAATTTTAATTTATTAACCGATAGGGAATTTTCTTTTCCTTTGCAGACCGAGAGGGAATTTATGCAGCCTGGAACAATACCAGGAATATCTAGTTATATCACGACACTAAAAGATTACGCTTTGAATAGATTTAACGACAGTGGCGCTTCAAGACCGTAGCTGACAAATATTCATTTATACTCGTATATATCTGATGGAATTAAAAACCAAAAACGATGGCATTTACTATTAATTAAATTAATTATTACAAAATCCACATAAACAAAATCGAAGCAATTCAAACCAAATTCCTAAAGTATCTTTGTTACAAGTCATTTGTAAGATTTATTAATTATGCAGAGGCAGCTTCATACTTTAAAATTGATTCACTGAGTGTACGGAGGCATCATAAGGATGCACTATTCCTGTATAAAGTAGTTAACAATAATATTCAACGCCCAGAGTTGCTAAACAAGATTTCATTCAATGTACCTGCGCGTTCAACACGCTCTTGTGTCCTGTTCAGGGTTGATCAAAGCAAAACGAACTCTAAGCAGAATTCTTGCCTGAACGACTATGCAATAATTACAATAGCGTATTATCCAAGGTTGATATTTTCAGTTGCGAACTTACCAAATACAAGAGGTCCATAAAAGAATATTTCTCTGATGGTTTGTGAATAATGTTTATGTCTCTATTGTTTATATCTCTATTATCATTTGATTTATACCTACAACCTCTCTCCATGGCTATAAATGTATTGTTTTGTTTTGTATAATTTTTTTAATTCATATTCCTTTCTCACAAATTTAAATAACTTTTTTCCATATTATGCTGTCTCAGTCAAAGTCACAAGGAGGAAATTCATAATTGGTTTTATTTTACTGTATATTACTTATGTACAAACTGATTAAATGTAAACTGTCTATTTCCCGAAAAAGAATAAATAAATAAATAAAAAATTATTACCTCAAAAATATATCCTGTTTATCAAATCCATATACAATAATTTCATTAGCTCTGAATACAGTATTTTGAAAGACTACAAGATGTCGTTACGTTACATTGTAGTGTTCGGGTAATTCATGTATACGTTGGAGGCTGGATTACTATCAAGGGGACATAGAATGATTTTTATGTGGATACGCCATCTCCTTGAAAGCCTTGCGAAGTAATAATAAACGAGAGTGATTCAAGCACGCTATCATCTTCAAATTAATATCGATGATTACTATTTCCATCGCACTAAAATTCATGTATACGTTGGAGGCTGGATTACTATCAAGGGGACATAGAATGATTTTTATGTGGATACGCCATCTCCTTGAAAGCCTTGCGAAGTAATAATAAACGAGAGTGATTTAAGCACGCTATCATCTTCAAATTAATATCGATGATTACTATTTCCATCGCACTAAATGCCCAACTTTTTTTGCGGTTTTTTTCGTAGGAACCATTGCCGATATTAAATGGTGGGCTCTGATTTATGTATCAGAAGGAAAATCATAATTTGCAAACATATTCAACCCCTTGTGTTGCTGACGATGACTCAACGCGAACTTGCTGAGTCACGGAATAATGACTGTGTTCTTGATACGGAAGGACGCTAAAAACAGGACGTAAGATTATGAGTCATTGGAGAATTGCAAAAAAAAGTGGGTTTACGTAAATCAATATTACAATAACAGCTTACAAAAACTATAAAAAATCTTTTAAAACTGAAAAAAGTTGAAAAGTAACACATGAAAGGGGATTAGTAAAAATACAAAAAATAAACAAAGCCGATTAATTAAAATCCTGTTAAAAACGGGACAGCAGGCCATTTCAAAATAAAATGATAGTACTTTCGTAACACGTGTTCATGCATCTGCGTTTGACTTACAAATATATAATGATGAAATGCGAAAATATAATGATTTTTTATGAAAACGTGTTCCGACATCCCGTTAGTAATTTTTTTTTTACTAAAAGTTTAACATGAAACCCATCAATTTATTTATGCGTTGAGAGCCTGCAGTCCCGTTTTTAACAGGATAACGAATAATCTGAAGAGATTTTTAATAAATTAGCAATATTTTATATGAGTAAGTTTTCTCCGTGTGTGCACCCTTCATAGTTTCTATTATTATTGGAAAAAGTGAAAACTTCTAGAGCAGTTCAAGAATTCTAATCTTGAAAATGTCAAATAAGAATAAAAATATTTTGGCAAGGGCAGATGCGCCACAGGAATTTTCCTCCCTCCTTTGTTATTTCTGCATTCATCCTGAACAAACTCACTCTCACTTCGGAATGAGATTGGAGCAAGTGAAACTTTCGCTGCAGTCAAACTTCCAATAAATCAACAAATATTTGAAATGTTCCGTGGCATCCTTCCATGTTAGTGCCAATTATGAGATCAGAATGTTTGTGCCAAATACTGGAGACGTCAGTAATGTCGAAAACATATCTTAAACTTTCAATTTCACCCAGGATAACAAAAAATCATAAATATGGAGAAAAAATGAATAAGTTTTGTCTGTATGCCCCTAAGGTATATTAAGCAGGGAAAACAAAGATTTTCAGATATCCGACTTGGTTGGGAGAAATATACCTTTACATAACAAAATCTTACTGAACTTTGAAAATTACATCACAAGTAAGTTTATGATGAGCTTTCTATCGTTAATTAGTGACCAAACCTATGGATAGATTAATATGTTTAACTTAATTTGGGTATTACCATATTTCATTCAGAAATAGCTGAAAACCTCTAAAACATTCTCGGATGCACACGATCATGATTAAAAAACAAACAGTCGCTTTAACATTGGTATAAAATCGCTACGTGATAAAACTTAAATCATGCATTAAAGATATATAAATTCCCAATTCCCAGACAATAAGGGAATAGACGATACGATTGCCGAGACAACACTTGGAATTTAAATAAAGGCATTCCGAGTGCATTTCGCCGGCAGATTTAAGTACTCGCAAGCGCCAATACGTGAGGACGTGAGAGACCACCGCCATCGCAGTAAGCGCCTGCGAGCTTTCGCAGTCTGCAGCGATTAGCTCGCGAGCTATGGGGCTGGTGGAACTACACGTGTAGTAGGCGTCGACCTCTCAAAGGATGCGTCTTAACTAAGCTGATGTATTGAGATTATTTGCTAATTGATGCTCGCGTTTAGGTAGAAGTTAAACGTATTATTAGTTAGCGTTGAAGATTTTGATAGTAGATTAGTATCGCTCTATTGAGAGACAAGCAATCAGAATCGAAACATTAGGTACTTGACATGAATGTAGTTACATTTTGCTACATTTGATACATTTTGCTACTTCTCCTCTATATCATCTAATTTATTCAATCTCATAACATTCCACATTGGGTGTTCAGCGTAGCTCTTTTTAATGTGACCGTGAATATGTCTTTAGTTTTTCATGGCCAAAAGTAATATCGTGATTCATTTTTGGCTTATTATGCAGTGTTGCACTTCCTCCTTCTTTAGCCAACATTTCGGACAGCATTGCTGTATCCATCATTATCTTCCCTGTTTCCCAAAAAAGAGTAAAAATAGTGAGTATAAGTACGCGGGAACTAATAGAAAAATGTTCTAAAAGACACATTCACTAGAAAATTCACAAGTATTAACAAAAAATTCAGTATCAGTATTTTCGTTCAATATCAATGGTGTATTAGCATTGTATTTAATTAATTTATTATTCCAATTTCATGAAATGAAAACAGTTCAAAAGAAAAACTACGTTCATATTACATCAAATGCAGACATTCAAATAGAACAAGAGCTTTTAACAGTGCGGGAATTAGTTTTCTCTCTTGTACACACAAACTGAAAGTGAAAACTTTTATTTTAACGTGCGCTGCGCAGCAATTTGCGATGCTTAATTCCATAGCATTTAACTCTATATTATAATATCGTGTCTGAACTGAGCAACTGTTTAAAAAAATACAGCCTGAAATGCTAATTTGTAAATTACTAGATTTAAATACAATAAATAAATTTATATACACTACTAGTTAATCAAAAATGAACGACATCTTTCTAAACCAATGTCAGGAAAATCATAAAATGAAAATTAAAACATTTATAAGAGACAAACAAGTTTAGACAAATAAGTACATTTATGTACGTACGTACAATAACAATAGGCAAACAAAGAAGTACATATATACTTATGTTCAATAAGAAGAGACAAAGAAGTATAATACATTAGAAAAAAAATATTACAATGAGTGGTGATGTAAAAAAACATTGATATAAAATTCTCACAAATAGGTACTTATTGTATTTAGTCACATAACAAAAACTTTCATAAATTAAGACAACATAATTAACACGGTTTCTAATTTCTAAAATTTCAAAATTACCTAATTGTATTTGTGCGTAAAAATTTTAAGGCGATGCACTACGTCGTGTAATATTTTAAATTGAGCCGCTATCAATAACAACCCTTACGTAGATGGCGATAAGGTTTAAATTCCCGCTTAACACCATCCGCCTGTTTTGATTTATGCAAGATAAAAACATGGCCAAAAATTGCCTTTTATTTTATTTTGTGGATGTTCAGGCATAAATATTTAATTTTCTTTCGATCATTTTATAAATAACTTAATTTGCCACATTATACATACCTCTTGTACTGCCATGGCGGATACGTGCCTGAAAACTTCAGCTGTACTGAATGAAATTTGTACAGCAGTAAATATATGTCTTTATATAACATTATTACTTTTTAGTATACCTACATTCCAAAATGTTAAATGATGTAAAAATAAGAAATCTTGCACTGCAAATGGATGTCGGTCAATAATTTAAACATATTTTCAGGACAGTGTTGGGTAGCATTCCGTGTTCTCTGCCTACCACCCCTACAGGAAAATGAATTTTAATGATTTTATTATGATTATATACTAATACCCCTAATACCCCTAGATGGAAGCATGGATGTGGCATGGAGTCGCTGGGGTAACAGTACGCGGACGATAAGTGTACCCGGTGATTATTGCGAAAAATGCGTTCATGTTTCACCTGTGCGCATTCATGAATTCTGTAGCGCCTTGGGTAACCTTGAAGAATGCCTAGTGTACAGTGAATGTACGAAGAAAATAAAAAATGTACAGGTTATACACTTATATTACAATGTGTGGTATAATGTTAAAGTGTTTACCCCACGTGTCTACTTGTCTCTATCGACCCAATGTTCTAAGAGCCCCTTAACTAGATCTACAATAGTAGGGATTATCACTATGCACAGGACTAGCATTAAACCCCTTCAGACTTCCAAAACTGGCAATGGGTTCTATATTTGATATTTTATAAAAATTGTTATTGAATAGTTATTTGCAAATTTTAGGCGTCTTTTTTTCAATACTTTATAAGATAGCTAATATTATAAAAAAGAACATTAGGTCTCAGACGGCGTGTTTTACAATCTTTTTAAATGTGTACAAAACATGTTATTTATTTTTTCAATAACATTATAATAAATCACAAAAAATACCTTCAAAAATCGCATGAAAAGAATTGAGAAAAAAGGGCGAGATTAAACACTAAAATTTCATTTTAAAATATAAAAATAGCTACCTACTAAACGAGTAGATAAAATCCAAGAAAAAAATAGCGCGCAAAGTCAGTTATATCAGGAATTTAAAATCAAAAACTGACAATTCATATTTGCTCTAGATAAAAAAGAAAACATTCTTAAATGCATGTATTTTCATATATACAAATGGTCCGAACGGGTTCACAATTGACATTTATAAAATCTGTTCATTAATACGCTTTAATTATTATCTATCCACATACTTTCTTCCTTTTATAACAATCTCAGGCGAAATTACGTAATGATATTTTATGGACATACGTAATAGATACTACAACTATGTAATAACGAAAAATATCCTTAACTGTATCTTATTGTACTGTGTATGTCTTAATAAATAAATAAATGAATAAAAGAGCTAACATCGATAATAGGACAAATATATGACCGCATTTAAAAATGTTCTCTAAGCCAGGCAGCAGAAGTAGTAAAATAAGGATTGAACTTCGTGTCTACCTATGAGTGTAATGTGTTCTGTTATCTTTGCGAAACAACAGAGCATCCACTGCAAAAACAAATTGTCTGAAGACTGAAAACACCACAAGTCGAGTGGTATTAATGCGTTCGCTTTGAGCTCTGACAGTCAATGAGAGCGTCGCGGCGCCGCACAGTGCAGGGGTCGGTCAGGCGTCGACGCTTCTGAACGCTTCTGGACGCCAGCGCTCGGCCAGACATCTCGCATCTAACATCTCACGTCGAGCGAAGATCTGACCTGCAAACAGACGCCGCAATATTGTGTTGTGTCGGACGCACCCCCGACCGCACATTTGTTTGTCTCAAAAGCAAACACAGAGCTGGCACTTGTTGTGGGTAATGATGCCAGAGCAGACGGCGAGAAACTCCAAACTTAAACAATTTCATTTGGTGTACTGGAAAATGCTTAAAGAGTTTTGCCAATATCCTATAAAGTTAAATATATCTCAGTAAATGAACAAAGAAAATTAGTCAAGAAACTAGCCTGGTTTCAGATTGAGTTGTGAGTAAAGTGTCGGATTAACGGTATGATTGTTTTGTAAGAATTTTTTTTGCTTAGTATTAAAAAATTAAATTACTTCTGTATATTGCCTCACCAGGGCTGGACTGTAACTAGAAAAACTTAAATATTGCATTGATCGTGTTTTTCATCAAAACCTTGCACAAAATTTATTATGTCATTATTTTTTTTTTTAAGTACATTTTATTTATTATTATTTTTTTTTTGGTTAACTAATGTTTAAGACAAGATTTTTTATGCATAGCACAAAGGGTAACAATTATTTTTATAAGTAATAATTATTAGCCTGAAACACTCATCCACATTGAAAAATCTCCTGATAAAAGATACATGACGCCAACGGGACTTGAACCCGTGTCCTTTCGATTTCCGGTCAACAAGTCGACGGTGAAAAAATGTAATAAGCAGTAATTGTTGAATGAAACACTAGTATATATTGAATTATTTCGCGGATAAGAGATAAGCCGCCATAGCTCAGTGGTCAGAGCTGTCGACCGGAAATCGAAAGGACACGGGTTCAAGTCCCGTTGGCGTCATGTATCTTTTATCAGGAGATTTTTCAATGTGGATGAGTGTTTCAGGCTAATAATTATTACTTATAAAAATAATTGTTACATTTTATTTAGTTATAAAATTTTACATCATATATCTAATATGTTCTTTTCTTGGACAACTATAATATTATTTACTACTTACATACTAAAATTTGGACTTCACAACATTGAGACATGATCCACGAAAAACTGCAAGACTTTTAGTTTTCTTAACAATTACCGGGAGTTCATTGAACATTTTAAAACCTTTATAATAAATATTGTTTTGTGTTCCCGATAAATTTGTTTTAGGAAGCCTAAAATCGTTGCACTTTCTCGTAGAATATAAATGAACTGTACTTTTAATTCTAACATTCTTTAACATATAATTCTGATAATATTTTATTTTTTAACTTTTAAATAAACACTAAGGTATTGTTAACTAATCGTTGCCACACACTTAAGAGATTGAGTTGGCGTTGCATGGTTTTTATCCTGGTGTACCTGCTACAACACAGTATTGACCTCATGCCTCTGTTAATGCAGTAATTCAGATGGGATGCTACAGTGGTATTGTAGACCAATATCCTTGTTTTATTGATGTATGTTTTTATACAATCTGTCATTGCTTTATTCAGGTGTAGCTAATTTGTTGCTAGGTACCTACCATTCTCTTCGTCCATTGCTACTGTTCTTCAGTTCGTATTATATGCCTTGTATTGTGTTATTATTGGTTAATAGTCTGTAAAAAAATGTAATATATACTCGTACGTAGATACATTCTTTTGGAAACATTTAGTTTCCTAATATCATAATATGTAATGTATTAGTATTTATTGCATTTTTTTCTTCGGCCCAGCTTAAAGTAATAAAACGTCTAAATACTGGGCATGTCGAACTATCGGATGTCAAAATACCCTATGCATAATGCATTATTGAAATAAAGAAATTTATAGAAATAAAAAAAATATTCAAATTAAAATTAATAACACAATTGTACGCAGTAATTTCATCGATAAGCGCACTATACAGAGAAAACCTACTGATATGAAATATTGTTAATTTATTAAAAAACTGGTCAAATTATTAATTTTACAGTTAAAATGGGACTGGAGGCCCATAATTTCATAGTATCGCATCTTCTCTATGATATTTATTCGGACAAGGGCACCTGCGTGAACACGTGTTCAGATACATTCTGGATGACTAATATTTTGTTGGGAAATGGTCATGCAGTCACATTTTTAAAAGTATCTTGATAAAAAAGGCGTACTAATTTTTCTCTGTGTAGGTGTTTTGACAAAATAATCATTTTAATACCTGAACCCTTCATGTTGTATTATTAAATTTCCCTGTTAACTAAGTTATCCGCCCACGGCATTACCACAACATGAAAGTGGATGCACTTCTGAATTGCATTTTCGATAATGCCGAGTTTGTTCTGGAGGCACAAGAGCACAAAAGCTCCCGAGGGATAATTAACGCGTCTGAAGCACTGAACCCACACAGACACACATATTTATCTAAACTATTATATAATATGTATCAACCTAAGTAGATAACTTGAGGTTGTCGGCGTTACAGGATGCAGCTCGACGTTGAATTCAGAGGGATGTCAACATAAACTTTATTAGACGAAGATGATCATCATTTTTGCTTAGGTGATTAATAATTAATTACGTATCTTAAATCAACGTTATCGTTTGTTATTATATTTTAACTTGTATTAATATTAATTATTATTTTTTTGATAAATTAATGTTTTTAAGACAAGATTTTATTTATGCATAGCACAAAGGATAACAATTATTATATAAGCAATAATTGTTCGCCTGAAACACTCATCCACATTGAAAAATCTCCTGATAAAAGATACATGACGCCAACGGGACTTGAATGAAACACTAGCATATATTGAATAATTTCGCGGGTAAGAGATAAGCCTCCAGAGCTCAGTGGTCAGAGCTTTCGACCGGAAATCGAAGGGACACGGGTTCGAGTCCCGTTGGCGTCATGTATCTTTTATCAGGAGATTTTTCAATGTGGATGAGTGTTTCAGGCGAACAATTATTGCTTATAAAAATAATTGTTATCCTTTGTGCTATGCATAAATAAAATCTTGTCTTAAAAACATTAATTTATCAAAAAAATAATAATTAATATTTGACAAGTTCAAGTATTTCACCTAAAAAATGTAGACAATTTGTCTCAACGCCATCTAGTGAGAGAGTTAGCACTTACAATGCCTTTCTCATATAAAATAAAGTTGGTTGTTCTCAGGTGAAAAAAATGTAACAAGCAGTAATTGTTGAATGAAACACTAGCATATATTGAATAATTTCGCGGGTAAGAGATAAGCCTCCATAGCTCAGTGGTCAGAGCTTTCGACCGGAAATCGAAGGGACACGGGTTCGAGTCCCGTTGGCGTCATGTATCTTTTATCAGGAGATTTTTCAATGTGGATGAGTGTTTCAGGCGAACAATTATTGCTTATAAAAATAATTGTATTAATATTAATTAACATTACTAAAAATGCGGTTTCCTAAAAAAAATACAAAATTTAAATTTCTTACTATTTTTTTGTTGTTGATGGAACAATAAATTAAATCACGTACACGTCATATTGAGTGCCATCATAGTGTAAAGTAAATAATAAAACCAGAAGTACCTTCCATAGAAAATTTTAATGGAAACAAAAGTACAACCGACTTACTACCCTTTGATTCTAGAAAATTTAGCACACAATTGCCTGAAATTGTATATCACCATTCTATTTGAATTTCGTCATCATGCTGAAACAGTTTCGTGTGGAAATATAGGCCCAAATTGGGCATATATTTTGATCATGAAACACGCCCATAAGACACTTTTTGTGTTATTCTTTTTTCAATGTGTGTCATCAACAAAACCGTTAAAATATAAATAGAAAAGATGATCATAACGTAATATAGTAAAATACATTGTGCACGGGGGTAAAGTGCACAAACTTCGAGAGGTGATTCGACAAGATAGTTTAAGTAAAAAAAAAATAAGAAATTTCCACTTTTTGATGAACAAAAGTTGAATTATTTGTATTGAGAAAATAATATTCTTCAACGGAAAAATACTTCTACCATCATGTAGAATCACCTCCCGAAGTTTGTACAGTTTACCCCCGGACACCCTGTAAAATTTTACCAAAATTTCATAGTAAAATAATTCAAATGACAATGGATATTGTAATTGTAAATACATAAATAAGACGTGGTAATTAAATAATGAACGTTTTAATACTTTTTATAAACAAGTGATCCAAGTTTTGATGTCGTATTGGAATCCATGAACAACATTATATATGAATATTTTATAAAACATTTTTTAAACTAGAATAACACAATGAACCTTGCTTCTAGTTTTTAAATGGCATCCCTTTATTAAAACCGAAAGTAACGCAACCTCGTATTTCTAGTTGTGGAAATGCGATGTTAGTGTATAAAAGCTCACACAAAGAGGTGCATAGTTGAGACAACAGACTGTAAAGGAAGCCGCCGCGCATGCAAGGAAAATTGCTTACACAGCACTTGTTAACTTTTGTTTACACGGATCCTCATTCTGTTTACTACTTCCATTAATGAACCCATTTTTCAAACAAAGAGATACGCGAGATTGGATACCTGATAAGTTAATAGAGTATGCAACTTATTGGGATGTATTTTATGAGTAATTTGATTAGATAATGCTATTTTGTATCTTGCCAAACACATACAAATAAAACACTGAAGAAAATTTAAAAACATTTTTTAAAGATTTTATAAAAATAAAATAAATTGCTTTGTGAAAAAGTGAATTTGCAATTACTGAAGGAGTTGTTAATATTTCTGAGACACGTAATTAAATTTGGGACCTTCTGACATGAAGACATGATACAGGTAAAAAGCGCTTATATTTTTAAATACATATTTTTGAGTTTCGATTTTGTTTATCTCAATTCAATGAATAAATAAAAGAATTATAGAAATCTTGGAAGAGAAAATTAACCCACTTCCCAACCTCAGATCGAGCTGAAACTCAGCAAATGGACTGGTTGTCGATGACAACGTTATTTCATGGGTGGTACTCACGCAGACTAACGCGCACACACATGAATTTTTCTGATACAAGATGAAATTATAAAATATATTTTTAAACACATCAATTAATAAAATAGATGTATTATAGTTTTAAAAAGCTATGCCTTTAATGGGTTGATTTTTTTATTTAATGGTGATGATTATTACTAAAAATTCTTTTTTGGCCTTCGTTTTCAAAGTACAATCGATTTTCAGATGCCTTCGAACAATTCGGGCACATCTGCCGAACGCCTAATGGTTGCAAATAATGATATAACGATAGTGTTCCCAGTTCCCGATACATTTGTCTGGATCAGTGTCAGGGACTGTCGGGTTAGGGATAATCTGTTAACTCAGGAACCCTCCAGAGAGAAGCTGCAGGATAATGCCCCGCTTTGAAAAAATTCGCGCCGTGCGACTGATTTTCGAAGTGCAACACCATTTGATTTATGGTGCAGGTGAAATTTATAATGCGACGAAACACTTGTTTTAAACGTTGAGCTTAAAATACTGCCACGGAAAGTAAGCCCATTAATTAAACAAAATATCGTTTTCGTCATTGGAAATTGTATGTAATAAGTAATATTTATTATATTGTATAGTATTTAACTTATATTTTTGTAAAACTACTCTTAATGAACGTAGAATAATCTTCTTATTGTGCCATTTTCTGTTCAAGGGAAAATTAATACAATGTAATTTTAGAAGCATATTATTTTCCCGCATTAAGTGCTAAAGATTATTAATATGCCTCATTATATTATATTATCTATGTTGTGGGTATCCAATCCTTTGAAACAATTTGTTTCAAAACTAGTTGAAAACCAATTAATGGAATTAGAGCACGAACTATGCAAATTACCATCAAGCAGCATCGACTGCTGTTGGCAAGCGTATCATAACTTATCAGGAGGCGGGTTCAATGAATTTCCCTGGGAAAAGGTTACCACTGGTAAGTAGGTCTCTCGAGAAAACCTTCCGAGCCCCACGAAGGCTTCGGTAGCAGGTAGTGGTCGGGGGTAGAAGGCCCTCTGGGTAGCTCTTCTGAAGAGGTTTGGCAAGTCACGGTATTTAACTTGCGCTCCCTGCAACGTCATTAGACGCATAACTGAAATATTTCAATTTCAATTTGTAGTGACTAGCACGCTACATGACGGAGGGTAACGTTACGTAGATGAGGTTTTACTGATTTTAATAGAATAATTACTTCAGTTAAACGGTTTCGTTTTGCCTGTAAGAAAGTGAAAAGGAAAAGCCATACGAAATATGTGTAAGACCCAAAATGATTGATCTTTATAGAAACAAATAAGGTATTCTTAAAAAGTTTCAGGATATTCACTTTTTTTCGATGATTGATGTTGAAAAAAGTACTGTGAGAAACATTTTATGATCTTGAAAAGGCAAAGTAAATTTTATGTTTTCGTCACGTTATAATAACTATTTACCATCCTAAACAAATCCTTTTGTAATACCATAAGAAAACAATATGTTTGAATAAAATACGCGAGATAAAAAATATCACACGAAGCACGACATTCATATCAGCTGAATTCGTTGTTTACAAAAAAACAACACTAAAATCGGCCATTCACTGTAATAAATCTTTATTTTATCAGTACAACCGAAGCTAAAGGCGCCGCGACGCTACGTGTTTAGGCGGCGATAGAAATACAGCCTGTACAGCCATTAGGCGTCCCTAGAAACGCTGTAGCGTGGGCCAGTGATTTCATTTGAATAATTTCAAAATTACACTGATTTGAATGTGATTTTTTTTATTTAGGTATGTTTGAAATATGCCCGTCATTCGAGTTACAGTAAAGAATCGCTGGTAACGAAACGCGCATACATCACATTTTTCCTTAAAGATCGCTGATAACTCTAAAAATAAATCAAAGCACTGCAAAATTAGATATAACGCCGTGATTTAAAAAAGAAAATTTCCATGAAAAAATATATTATTTAAGATTTTTTTTAAATATATAAAAATAAAATATTCAAACTTATTCAATAAGCTAAAATCTAATGCTAAATAAGTGTAGATACCAAAAACCATAATAAAATCCATGAAAAAATTAAGGGATGAAGGATCGGGAGTGAGGCACATTATTATATTAAACAACTAAAGGGAAAACTTTTATTACTATAAGTTTTTCAAATAAAATATACATTTAATATCTGACAAAAAATTATGATTACTAGAAAGTTTTAAACATCTTTGGGAAATTGACATATAATAGATTATTTTTTTCTGAAAAACAGTTTAGTTAAAATCAACTGTATCAATATAACAGGATGAAAGATAAAACTTCCGAAAAAATCATATCGTTGCTTGTTTGTTTTGCAAAGTCATATATATTTAACATGTTATAATATGCTTGGGGAAGGATATATTTTTATTTATTTAATTTGGCAATTAAATCTGAAATTAGGAAAAAAATATTGATTATTTTCCTGACAAAGATTTGTTAATGACAGATAACACTTATGAAAAAAAAACTTACCGTTGTTTTTTGTTTTGAGTCCACTCATCGCATGAAATTTTAACTTTATCTATATTATCTTGTTTGTTCCGTTAAATCGGGACAAAATTCACAAAAGGCTCATCTGAAAAATTACTACGCTTAAACATGAGATATGCCACAGTTTAACCGCTGTGTGACGGCACTTTATATTACTCGGAAGACCGGAACTCACAAATCAAACTGCACGTAAAAATGAGGGGTAAAAGTCACCCTCAACTAAAAAGCCACAAAGAAAGTAGTATCAGATATGCAAGGGTTAAAAGTATTGGAAAGATTTTTTGGTAGGATGCCAGCAATTTGCATCAACTGTATTTTGACTGAAAAACGTTGAGCTGTATTCCTTTTTTCCGCTACGCTAGCGCCGCCTGTCGTCTAGACCAGACACGACTGAGGTTCCTTTTTAAGTGGCAGATCGTGGAAACCTCACGCAGAGTTTTACGCTGAACGAGAAATGCTGCTGGAGAATGGTAGTGTAATGCACAAGAAAATGAAATTATGAGAACCCACAAGCATGAAATGTCTGAGATGGTGAATCCCGAGCAGATTCTCATTGCAAAGCTCTGTGCTCTTACATATTTAATCTGACTTTAAAATTCTACCCTCTCTTCAAAACTCATCCACAATTCCATAAACAGAAGACGAAATGTTTTTAGTTCGCTTCCAGAAATCTAATCTAAGGCGAGTTTACTTCTGTGTTTCATTTACATAATTTGAAGATTAAATTATAATTAGACGTAATTTTTTGCATAAAAACTTCCGATCTCTTTCTAAGCTTTTAAACTTGTATTTGCATACATTAAATTTCTTAATATACAAACATCTACAAAAAATAGATTGTCGAGTCGTAGAATCGTTTTTGTAAAACCACAGAGATAAAAAAGAAAAATATTTTTTTTTTGGTAAAGAAAATTATAAAAATACATATTTATAGAAAGGTCCGATTGAATGTATAGATGAAATTGAATTTTTCTAATAAAATAGTTTTTTTGTACATTATACAGGTTTCATGCCTGGGCGATCAATTTTCCACTGGTAAATTTATTTCTTTAGATTCAATAAACTACAATAAAATATTCAATTTAAATTCCGAATGAGCTTCAATTATCCCAGGAAGGGAAATTCAATCCGATTTCAAATTTGGAATTGATGGATTGCCAGTACATTTACTCGTAAATGGAGAACCCTTTCCGATCATTGGGACGGAACCCATGTAAATTGGATCAAATTTGAGATGTGGGACATTCTCTATGGATCCTCTTACAAGATAGACGTATTAGAGACAAATTACGATGGTTAAATAATCACCTCTAATAATAAATAATGCGATGTTAAGTATATATTACTATGTATAAAGATAGACCAATGACAGTGATTTACGATCTCGAGTCAGATCAAAAATAAAATACCACTCTCGCGTCGAAAATTTTATAATTTTTCCTCGAAAAAACTACTCGATGAACGATTTTTTTATTTTCAGTATGCTCGATTGAATCCAATTTCTCGGGAGAAAAACTGAAGAACGAATAGCGAAATTATAGAATCGTTTAATATTTAAGGCACTCGTTTAAAGGAATTTTAAACAGAATATGGCGCCTCAGGGTAGACCGAAGGAAAATGTTAAATTATTGATTGACAAGGGAAAAACATAAAATTCTGAATTAAATTAATTTATATTTCAGTTTTTTTAACGCTTTTTAAACACAACGGGAATTAATCAAAGCTATTGACGCAATCAACGTCAAATGATCGATCCAAGTAATCTAGTGTACAACCCTTAAGAAATGATACGCATGATGTAACTAAACTTGCCAATTACTCTTCAAACTGAAGAGTTACCCAAACAACTGTACAGTGTACACTACCACTTCCTGAACCATGATACAACGGAATCCTAAGGGATAACTATCGGGAAATGTAATGGGGTCCCTCCATTTGCTCTTTGCATTTCCTTCGACATCTAATCCACTTCAAAGGCATCATCCTTAGCCTTCGTACATTTACACAGATATTTATAGGTGAATTAAATAATATATAATACAGATAAACCGCTAGTTTTAAAATATAAGAGTATGTGTTCAAAATTTGGATTCAATGTAAGGAAACCCCTTATGAAATACTATGTAGGTAGTAGGTACTACATTGTTACTATGTCTATACAATAATGAAGTGTTTTGACTGTAACCAACCTAATGTAAATAAAACTTTATCTAAAACATGTGACCACCTCGCTGAGGTGTTTTGTGAACACGTCATCTTCACCTAGTGAGGTGTTCACAAAACATTACTACTTAACCATTTACAAACAATTACTGATTATTGTACACTCTACTACCATGTTTTATATTAGGAAAAAATTTATAATACTTGCAATTATATATTTTCACCTGTAAACTGTTTGTAGGAGTACAAAAATAAATAAAATAAAAATAAGGTACCGGAGAATAATAACACGCGGCTTTTTTGTGAACCCAATTCAAATTCAATTCTTCCCGAGATAAATACACAGATCTTGTCCAATCAGGAATTAATACCCGCCTGCAAAAATAATGATACGCTGTCTAACAAACGGCGCCAATGACGATTTAATTAAGGATGTCTTTGGTGTTGTTATGACAGGGAAATATGTTTATCCGTGTAGGCTGTATTCCGTATAGGGGGTATTATAATTAATCAGGTGGAGCCTTAATGGCTGCAAGGACCGCCGTAAACAAGAGACGTGTCGAGGATTATTTTGATATGGGACTGAATGGTCAAAGTCCGGACGCCAGAACATTTGAATGGGGGTTAATTTGAATACAGAATTATGACAATTCAAGGGGTTGTTTTGGGGGAATTACGCACAAATAATATTATGTATGTGTATCATATTGCTTTTCATTTAAGAATGGATTGTTCTCTCAGAAATGGTCGATGTATGGTCTTTGATTGGCTATGAAAGAGAATTAATTACATCCTCTAGTTTGGTCATTTAACTACGCATCTGAGAAGTTTTGACTTTCTAAATTAGTATATAATAGAGTTGTATGTGTTCAAATGATTTTGTGTTTGTGGATTTATCGTGATTAGCTAACTCTATTTGCACTTTGAAGTTTCCCTTGAAACGACTACAAATAAAGTTTCATTGGCTTGTTAACTAATCAAATATTCTTTCAGCACTTTCAATTGCAATGGAAAATCAAATTCTCTCCCGGGGCGGCAGAGCTCAACACGTTTGTTGAAACGGACAATATTGGAAAGCTCGGAGCTCGCAGTAAATCCGATGCCGAGTGTTTCACACACCGTGTTTATTTACAGTCCACAAATGATGAAGATAAATGTATTTGGTGTATTGGGACTTTTCAACAGCTTTTAAGTACAACATTTTAAAGTTCAAGATATTTCGTTTTGCTGTAGTCAAATTGTACTACAAGCTTTCTAAAGTTCTAACGAAAAAAAATTACGAACATTCCCATATGATAGTAGTTGAAATATTTACACATACCCTCTTCCTAATAAATGTGTTTTAAATTTTACACAGCTGATAAAAAATCATTAAACCTACATTAATGCTTATTTTCAGTTGTGTAAACTTTAAAACACGTTTATGGCTCTTACTGTGTACAAAGTTAAGTAAAAATTATCGTTAAACGAAGAAAATTTTCGTAGATTTTGAAAAAAGCTCGCACAAGTACACCAAGAACGGTCAACATGAAGTTCTGTGAAAGGTCTATAAAATTTCTGTTATTATTTCACCGTGCACCGGTTGTTTCACAGTACTACAGTATAGTAAAACCGCTTTAATACAACTTTCACAGAACTTGAACCGCCCAGGCTATTTTTTTCGCTTTTGGATCAGCTCATTTGGTCTGACAGAAACCGTTGTATATCCCTTACTGTCATGGTGAAAAATATATCTAAACGGTGTTAAAAAGAAGAAAGAAATACCACGATTTATATTCAAATCTAGAAGTTAACCACAGAACAATTAAAACGCGCACCTCTATGAAACCAAAGGTTCCGACAGCAATTTGAAAGAAAATTATGAGACTTCATAAATTTGCTATTAAACTTTTTTTATATGAATAGATAAAAAAAAGTGAGATTTTTTGTAGTGAAATTTGAAACCTTATTACATCTCATTTCAAAAACAGTTCTTAGTTTTCGGATGCGTTATGAAACCTTTCATTTATTTGAATTTTATTGAGGAAACACTCCGACCAGAATATGCCGGGGTTAACTTTAAAATTTGATTAATTGTTCAAATTCTGTGTCCTAAGTGAGAGATGTTAGAAGTTAATTACGTATTTTTTTTACTTATACACCAAAACAAAAACAGTCTTGTCCCGTGAGGTTTTCGTGAGGAATATTGTCTTGTTAAGCTGTGTCTTGTTTGTTTGTTCATCTACAATCCTATATACATCCTACCTGGCTATGAGCGCACAACGAAAGGTAAACTTATCCCCGGACAAGTGCTGTACTAGGTAGGTGCTACCGTCGAGAGGCGATTCCCGCTCTTTGATCGCAATCCACTCGTGCTTGTCCTCCGCATGGCGTAGCAATCCATGCTCCACGCCTGAACAAATCATGGCCTGCTTTTTCACAAAGGACCGAAGGTTTACACTTTTTTTAAAGGCGTTTTCCAAGCTGCGTAGTTCAAAAGTTTAACGTTTAAAAAATTAAAAAAAAATAACTGAATCATGTGGAATTTTACTTCTAAAAAGCGCTGATTATCAAAAATTATAATTGGATGTATAGCGTCGTTTTTGTTTAAAATCACCACAAGAGCGCTGTACAAATAAAAATATAATATAATTGGCCTACAACTAAGATATCTAATTATAACTAGTGAGTAAATCTACTTAGATCTATTATAATTTTTTCCATTTATCACATAAATAATTCATGGAAAAAAAAATGTTACAACGACCTAACGGCCTCCATTTTCAAGGGTTTAGGTTCTCGACTAGCAATTACGAGATCATTGGTTCAAATCCCAGCGTGCGCAAATAAATTTTATTTGAACCATGTCATTTCACAATTCATTAATTTAAAATAGCATATTTGCGACACATTCTAAAGTGGAAGTATACAAGGCTATACTCCCATTAAAAGTTCTTCGAAATGGCATTAGCCGTGTTTGGTGACCAGATCTGAATAGTCAGATACTTCTCTACTTTTCTCTTCTATATATATACTTCCCCTCCTTACAACCTTCAGCCTCACAACATACCCCAAATGGGGATGCCATAGTTTCACTGGCTCCAGTTGGGACCCTTGTTCGGTATTCACAGAAAAAATGTGGCAGAACCATTCACAGGACACTGTTTAATATTGAAACGGTTTTATTCCACATCCCAATGTCATATTCAAATTGTCATTTCCCTTGTTCCTTTCATTACCTTGAAAGATACGAGAACTGAAGAAGAAAGAAGACTGACGCCAGTTTTATTCAATTGTTATTAACACACATATGTCATTTTTAATCGAATTCCGACCATTCCGAAAAGACCGTTTAAATAGTGCAAATTGCATCCACTAGTACAATATTGTCGTGTGGTGAATTTAAACAAATTCGTGTGGTTAAAATATAACATTCATGGTGATTGCTTAAGGTACACCTATAAACTGTGGTTAAATGGAATTTAAAAAAAAAACTAACATTTCTCAAAATAAACCGGTAACATCATAAGGTAAAGGGTTCCGTTCCTCTCTCCTCGTAGTCCTTGTGATAATAATAAGATCAATTGATCTTCTTTATTTATTTACATAAAGTTCATTTTCAATGCCACGACAAACGAAAAATGGTTTAAATACATCATTTGGTTAAGCACCAAACAGAATATTTACATAGGTGAACATTGCTAGACAAATTATTCGTAACGTTAGAACTTAATAGGCGAAATCCTGTGTAAACATATCCCATATCCCATAAACTTACAGTAAATATGGAAAACTATAAACTTGCGGCGATTAGCGGATGGTTTAGGCTTAACAGAAGTAGATGAGAGAATATGCCTTTAAATTCCAAACAGCGGCATGTTAGTTAGTTGGTTACATATTGGGCGCACCGAGTCAATGTAAACATTATCTTCGGTTGTGCAAACGTAATTAGAAATCTCGGGTGTGCCGCGTCGGAAGTAATGCGCGGATCCGACCAAATAAAGCAGACGCCATTAGCCTGCACCCCGCTGGAGCCGAACTGGAGGACTCTGACTCGGATGAAACTACAAGTGAGTTTACGAGCGCCCAGGTAGGTACTGCACACGTGCTGAATTAGTAGTATACAAATCTAGAATCTTATAGTACACAGAGAAAACTCGCTGATATCAAATATTGCTAATTTATTAAAAATCTGCTCATTATCAAAATCTGGTATTCCTGTTAATAACAGGACTGCAGGCCTTACACAAATTAATTAACAATCTGTCTGTAAAATCTGAACATTTTACTAAGTGTCGGAAAACATGTCCATAAAAATTCTAATATTTATTTCTAAATTCACGCCCGGCTGGGCATTTACATGTTATTTTTTTTAGAAAGAACATCTAAATAAACACAACAACAAAAAAACAAAATTAAAGTAAAATAAAAATAAAAATCAAAAAGAAAATAGAAGACATAATAAAACACAACATCTTAAACAAAAACAACGTCAAAACGAAATAAAGTAGAAACTAGACACTCCACCATGCAAGATATAACATTTCGTAATTATATTTAGCTGGAAAAGAATACCTGCATGAACATGTGTTCCGATTTATTCTGAATGGATTAACGTTTTATTAGAAAATGGATTGCAATCACTTTTTAAAAAGGATTTCAATAAATCAGGTATGCTCATTTTTCTCCGTGTAATTTATTTTTAGGATATACATCATTAGTCAACGTTTCGGACATGTTTTTTTTTGTCATTCTAAAATTTTGAGAGATAAGGCAGAAATATATGTATAATACAAAATTGTTTTTATATTAAAGTAGATTTAAAACTACCTACAATATGAAATATTGGTCCTGAACAACAATTTTTGCATTGATCATTCCATTATTATATTTATTAATAATTTGGAATGTGTATTTATTTACATTAGTAAAGTTAAGAAAAGGTTTCGTTTTTAAGGGTTTTCATACGTGAATTAATTTTCAAATTCAATTAAATAATTATTAAGCCGTTATTTTTCAAAAAATTATTTTAAATATTTGACATGACGAATACATGTGTGTTTAAACTAATATGTATATAAAAGATTTATTTGTGTAAGTAATACCTACACGGAGAAAAAATAGTGTTGCTAATTTATTGGGAATCTCTTTAAATTATCGGTAACTCGGTTAAAAACGGGACCGCAGGCCGTTTACTGATAAATGTTTAGTAAATTCCTAATATATTGGAACACGTGTTCATGCATCTGAAGTGATAATATATAATGACGATATTTTTTTTATTAAGACGAACAGTGTTCCGATATCGTAATACATTCGTATTTTACTAAAAAAATATCAGGAAACCTATCAATCTGTTCGTTAAAGGTCTGCAATCCCGTTTTTAACCGATTGGCAATTATAATTTTTTCCGTGTACCGAGGCAATTTTTTTTTTCCTTCTATGTATTATATGTTTTTGTATAATTTTCAAGGCATCAAAACGTAATGTAATGAAAGAGAATAAATTGACAAACATAAGTTTTGGTTCATAACTACCCTTTACGAATGAAGTTTGCCCTTACTTGAAGGAGTTTGAGTGACATTTAAGTTGTTGTTACAATTGATTCCACCGGGCGATGTATTATGACAATGGGTTATTTTTCCATCTAAGTGAATTGCCAGTGGAGGCGGTCGTAAAGCATTGTTAGTCCTGCGAACATCGCGAGATCACTCAAGAGTGTTGCGGTGCACAGACGTTACTGGGGGATGATGGGACATCACAGTATCTGCTTTACCATTTATTCGGAAGCACGAGTCTTAGCTTTTATACAAACTAACAAAGGATGAAAGATGGTTTTTATTGCAAAGTTTTCAATGGATCATATCATTATAGGTACTCCTGGTATGAAATACAAAGAATTTTAAATGCGTATCTTTTGCAACAGTTTTGATATTGTCTTCGGAAACTTATTAAACGAATATTTTTTAATAATTTGAACGAGAGTTTTGTCATATACGATTTGTTATTTTATCACGAAAATTACATAAAAATTAAAATTAGTTAAACAATTAAAAATGGCATATTTTCGTATGTTTATTGAGTTAAATGACTAGTTCCAAGCTACATAAAGTTTCCAGGGGCCCTACTCAATATATTTTTCGGGTTAATAAACCAGTAAGTTCGTGGCTAAACCTTTCCTTGCCGGTACTGTCAATCGAGTAAACATCGTCTCTAATTAATGAAATATCTCTCTAAATATATTAAATACAGAGTTGAAATTTTAGATATTCTTCCGCAATACATTTATGTATTGCTTTAACTAAATACAATATATAAATATTTACCGAGTTTATAGCACCGGAGGACGAGGATTTTTTGAACACCGCCAAGGAAGTGTTAATACGCGTCTGTGACGTGGCTAAACCGGCGGCAGGAAAGTTTAGAAAGATACAGAGTAGGCCCCCATTGTTTCAGAAAGAAAACCGTGTAAAGTTCATGACGTCTGAGCTCATCGTTAGAATGTTTTTGCTGCTCAGCACACAGAATTTCTAATTTATAACTATGGTTATAAATAACAATGTTTTAATATTTATAAATAATTATATTATAAATCATTGGAAAAAAATCTTATTTGAACAAACAAATATAAATCAGAAACTAATTAAATCCTTTAGGTACTTGAAAAACTGAAAATTTAAGGCAAAATCGAACGCAAAAATCTACAAAAATATCCAGTACTGAGAACTAATATTTAAATGTGAAATATTATGAATTTATTTTGAATCCTCCTCGACACGCGTATTGCGTACCCCATACAACATAATATATATTAAATAACATTATGAAATGGAATGGTGAGTTCGCGAGAAGGGCTAGGGCTAGAGGGACCTCTGGCGCCACAAATCTGCGAAGTTTCCGGAGACGAGCTTCCCGGCCACTCCGCCAGGGGGTGGCCACGGGATAAGGGAATTGATGCTTCATAGACATTTTCAGGAAATAACGATAGATTATAATTTTCTTCATGTTCGTCGTAAATACAGTAAATCCATCACTTTGCCATTTCATTTCAAACTCATCATTTTTGTATTCAGCATAAAAATATAAAATCGCCCCATGAGTATAGAATCCATAGACATCAGTTAATTAACCGATAAAATATGAGAAATGCTATTAATAAACTATGATATAGAAAATCTAAACTTTGAAAAAATTAAGTGATGTTTCAGAAAAAAATGCTCTGAAAAAACATATGACACCAGGTATTTTATCTGGAATATTTACGTCCCCGCAACTGCAACATATATACAGATATGTAAATCATAATATACAGTTTTGGATGCAACATAATATTATTCTTTAACTTGTAATTTAACAAAAAGCAATGAATATTTATTTATTTACTTTCTAGTGAACTTTTACATGAAAAAAATGTAGGTAGTACATTTGTGTTAACTAGGTATGTGTTGTACATTGTAACAAGGTAGAGCAAGTACATGGTATTTAATTTATACAATAAGTAAAGTTACAAAACGTTTAAGTTGAGCACATTTGCAATAATATAGAAAACTCGCTTTTTTAAATGAGAAATAAGATTATTAGATATACAAGTGGTGTATTAAAAAATGTGTGTTTTTTTTTCACTTAATAAATAAATATTAGTATCAAGATTTGAACTATGATTTCATCATAATCATAGTGACCTGACGCAAAATTAAATGTCCAAATATAGATAAAATTTCACATTATTTGACGATATTTTTCAACGGTTGAAATAAATAAATAGTACTATTTCGTAGGAATCGCGGGCGATACTACCGTGTAGTTCATCAAATTTATAATTATTTTAAAACTAAATTGGAGATTTAGAAATATTTTTGCAGACAAAACTGGGGTCGTCACGAGCCATCAACCCTCGCTGTTCTGGTGTGACATGTACATTTCTAATTACCCTGTCATTCCATAAAATATTTGCGACAGGGTTGCCGCGTTTATAATCCTCCCCAGTCGTAAAATCAGCGGACAATCGGGGCGGCAGTAAATAAGAGGACAGGTGGCAACCCTTACCAGGGATGAACGGGGATAACCCACTCATTAAATACATATAACATCTATATACCCATATTCGGGATCATTTTTGGGATTAAAAGGACCTTAGTTATGTTTAGATCCGAGGGAATATTACGTGAAATTGCCGATTGTAAATGTTAATTCGGGAATATCAAGTCTGTTTAACTAGTACTTTTAATGAGTATTTCCAATGGCTGTTTCGAACAGAATTTCACCTGTGCAAAGCTGTAAATGTGGACTTCTTATCACAAAAAAAATATGCAATCACACCGTTATTGCTTACTCACTGAAGTTTATGGGTAGGTAATTTAGAATGACATGAAATGTTTAGAGGTAACAAATACTTATCTAAATAGTTTAAAATAAAGTTGCTATCCGTATTTGTCTGTTTGTGTAATTAGTTCTTCTAAACTACGAAACGGATTTTGATGGGGTTTTCACTATCACTTAGAAATTTTCTTTCGAAAGGTTTACATATATAATACATGCATATTATATTGATAGAAAGTAGAGAAATATCGATGTTTTATAACCAAGTCGTAAAAATATAATTTCGGGCACTACATTGCTAAGGCTGGCTAAACCTCGTGATATACATCAAAATAAATAAAACTAAGGAATTGTATATCTTAAAAAGGCCTACAGCAAAGTCCGCGATGGTAAATATCTCCTAAGGATAACCCCCAGCAACGCCTAGTTTTTTTAATAAAAATAACCGTAAATTTTTTTTTAACTAAACTTTCATTCTAATGAATGGTTAAACAGACCAATTGTTTCAGTATCTAATATCTAATATGCTGTTTACAAAATAAAACTTCCAGCTCTAGTTAACTCCTCAGTCCTCAGGCATATTTTGCAAGAAGGTTGGAAAATTTCAGCTTTAAATAAAATCCAAATAAATTGAATATTTCTGAACACTCCGAAAACTAAAAACTGTTTTTGAAAGATGGCAAACGCTTTAATTAAGTTATTAAAAACAAGCATAATAAAATGTATATATAGCTCACTATACGTTTCTTGTAAGTAAAATTATGACAGTTGAAATAAATATGTGAGAACAAAATTATTTTATTAGACAAATGTATTACGAACACAAAAACATAAAAACTAATTAATAAAAAATAAAAGTTTTTTTTTATAAATTTAGTTATTAAAAACAAGCATAATAAAATGTATATATAGCTCACTATACGTTTTTTGTAAGTAAAATTATGACAGTTGAAATACATATGTGAGAACAAAATTATTTTATTAGACAAATGTATTACGAACACAAAAAACATAAAAACTAATTAATAAAAAAATTCACGACTTTTTTTATAAATTGCGAACGTAACCTTTGGTTTCATTCAGGTGCACATAATTAATTCTTCTAACTTCTAGATTTGAATTTAAAGCGTGGTGTTTTCTCTTTCTAACACGGTTTAGATCATATTTCTCACCATTAGAGTAAAGGAGACACAACGTACGAGTTGTTCCCAAAAGCGCACTATTGAATTATTTGAAATAATTTTTATTTGTTGCTGTACGAGTGGAATGGAGGTAATACAACTTTACTTAGGTATTTTAAGAAAATCCAAGTATAAAATCTCACGTAAATTTTTTAAACATAATATTTTTCTAAGTAATAACCGTAAAATGTTATTATAATAACGAATATCTGTGAACGCTCATTTGGAACAAAATTTAAAAAAAATATATAACAATTAATAAAAGTTTAAGCAATATTTATTCTTATATTCATCTTCTTGATAATTTTTTAAATTTCATTTTAAATTCTGACTACAAAATTAAGTTCTTGATTAACTTTAGTCACGGTTTCCGAAAATCAAACATTCGAGTAGTTTGCGCAAATGTAAAACATGCACAGCAATCTGCCGGCTGTGGCATTATTTCAAAGCGGAATTATTCCTTGACGGCTGGGCATAAAGGTGTAACCTAACATGTAATATCACAATTTGTACACGGTAAATGGTAAAAATGAAATAGTTTTGATCGACAGTGACATGCAACTCGCAGCTTATCCAAAAAAGTCTCGTAAAAAAATTGAACGTTGAATCTGAATAACGGTGAAAATTAGTATTTTTCGACAGTAAAACTAAATTATACTTTCAATAATAACAATAATAGTTAGGTACCTGTTCGGCAATTTTTTCTTAGAATTTTTCAATATGTAGGGTTGTAAAGGCTAGAAATGTACGTAATTCTTTCAGCACTGCAGTTTTGTTTCCACATACAGGTCATATTATATGCTTGATAACTCCTACAATAATTTTTTTTTTAAATTGGTGTTTAATATATTTTTTTTGGTTTTAATATTTTTTTTAATTATTTTAAGGCTTGAAAGGGTTTTTTATTAGTAAGGAAAAAAACCTATCCCACAAACAATTACTCACCCCTAGGCCTCCGTGGTCGAGGGGTAAGGCTCTGCACTAGCAAGTCAGAGGTTGCGAGTTCAAATCCCGCCATTCGATTTGTTTCAAGGATTGCAGAGAACCTAACCTGAATAATCTAGAGCTTAACAAGTTAAACAATTTGTGTCTTGATCTCACGATATTCAATTATTAAACGTCATTTACCTCTAGTAAACTAAATGTCCTGCAAAATGTAGCTGGTTTTCCGACGTAATGACACTATTAGCCACCAGCCTACACCGGCAAGGCCCCGCAACGCCCGTTCCTTGTTCCACCCAATATAAATAGTACAAACGTTGTAATACAATGGCATGAGTCGGTCCTATAAAGACGTTAGTCATTTACTGACCAAAGGCATTAAGGTTCTATGGAGGCAGGAATTCCCCGCGGTTTGCAGCAGAACTAGAACTTGGAACGTAGCGCGTTGGTCACAAAACGTCAGGAAGCTCGGCCGATTGTTCGCTAAGAATCTGGAAGTTAAATTTAATTGAGGTCGAAAACTGTTAACACAAATAATTTACTGTGTATCAGATTTGTCGAGTTGTTTTTTTATAGTCAAAGTTAGATTTGATTAAAATAAATTAGCCACATGAAAAATAAGTATTTAATAAAATCTAACATTTTAGACGCTTAATAACGCATTAACTATTGAATTATTATTATTATTATTATTTAGGATTTCCAATAAAAGTTATTAAAGCCAATATATGATATGGAAAATAAACCTTTCCTCCAATCATTTTCAGTCCAGAAATATACAATTAATATAATATCAATAAAAATACAATTAATTATTAAATATGGAATATTAGGAATTATATCACTTTTAGCCACTATTATTAAGATAGTATGTAGGTAGTATCTACAGAAATTAATATTTTCTTTATCTTATTAGTCTTATATATGAGACAGGCGAAGCAATGTTTAATAAAACGTAAGCAGTGTTATCCTGCATTTGACGGATCGTGAATGACCAAATTGAGTTTCAATATAATCTGCCTACCCCGAACTAGGTCAAGGCGTGATGTTATTAAACGAAATGTTGACAGTTTACTGAATGTGACACTAAACCAAGGCAATGTAGTGCATTATCTCCCCGGTCATTCAATTTGTTCCCCGCCAAAGTACGTGCTAGTTCGGAAAGCATTAAATCTACCCTAGAGCAAGCATCGAGATGGACCGAACCAATAACACGGTTAGACCAGGAATACTGATGGACAGGAGAAACAGCTATCACTGGCAGTCCGAGGAGATAAAGCCACCCCTGATGACGAGGTTTTACCAGTGTGCGCAATTCACTTGACTAAGAGGGTAGCTTTTACCTACATGAAAATGGATAATAATTCTAGAGGTGCGTTCAGACAACAACGAAAATTTCACGTTGCAATCAAACAAAGGGAAAAAACACATACTAGGAGAGCTAGAACTAGAGCTGAAAACTAAAAAAGCAATTTTTGTAAAGAAATATTTACGTAAGTATTTCTGTTAGTATTTTATTTATCACGCCTTAAAGGCTTTTACATGTATACATTGTTATATGTAATTTGTTCAGGAGTACCTACAATAGTAAGTTGGTACATAACACAATAAACTAAGTTTAAACGATTTAAGTATATAGAATACAAGTTGTAGAGAGTTCTGTTGTTCAAAGGAGTTCAATAATTGTATATAATAACAAGAGTACAAAATAAGTAGTTACAGAGCAATGTGCATTAGTAGTAACTTATAAAAATAAACAACAGTTTGTTGTAAAGCATGTTTATTTTTAGCAAACTTTTATTACAGAGTTTTTTACAGAACACAGCTTAATTGATACAGCGATAAAAAGGTGCAAATGAAAAAGTAAGAAATATATCAAAAGTATTTTGTATCTAATTAATACACTCCCGGCACTTCGGAATCGAGTAGAGATATATGTATGTGTTTATATTGAAATCAATTGTGTTATAATCAACCGTTATAATATTTCGGGCCTTTGCATTAATGTTAAAATATTGCTTAATACTTACTTGCAATTGTATAGATTATGCATCGCGTGCCTCTGAGAGTAAGGACAAAGCTATTGACTTGCCAGCTTGGGTTGACTTGAATCCAATGAACATCGTCTCTAATTAATACAATATGTCTCTAAATATACTAAACACATAGTTAAAATTTTAGGTAACCCTCCGCAATACATGTATGCTTTGCATTAAGTAATTACAATAAATAAATCTTTATCGAGTGTTTAGCACCGGAGGACGAAGAATCTTTCAACACCGTAAGGGAAGGGTTAATACGCGTTTGTGACGTGGCCAAACCGGCGCGGCGGCAGGAAAGTTTAGAAAGATACAGAGTAGGCCCCCAGGTCTCATTTCGAAAGCTTATAAAGTTGTTTAACCCTTTTTACTAAAAGTGCGTTTGTATTGGTAAACGAAAACCTTTGTTAGAAAAATCTATGTGTATTTAACAATTTCACTTTTAAATTTAATGCTGGCTGGAAAGCGGTCATAAACCAAAAACGCCTCTTGATACTTAGCATTAAATCGATAGTCGGAACGCAGCTTTAGCGCTCGCCTGCACCCTTAGTAAATTCAGTCGATCCGAAGTAGCCAGGTTTTATACCCCGCCGGTACTAAACGCCGACATTAAGTGCACATGGCCAAAGTAATGACGGCGGTACATGAGATAAGGAAGAAGGAAAAACGAAAGTTATTACAGTGGGTAATAGGCATAGAGTACGGTTCTGCTACGGAAAGCTCCGGTGGAATCTGTCTTTGTGTTGCATTTGGCGATTGTGAAAAAGAGGGAGGGGTTACAACAAATCTATCAGCGGTACACCTTTATGTGATGGGTAGAAAGGGAGAATCAGAGCGAATTAAATATGACGAACTGGCTGAATCAATGAAAGAATGGTGACAGGCGTCATGTAATTCAATTTACTCGCGAATGAATTGTCAAACAAATCCGTGACTACTGCGTAGTGTGTACTAACATGAAAATTCAATGCAACTTCAACAACAATGGTGTTAGCCAATTTATTGAATGTGGGGGAATATTTGCTGGTATTAAAAGTTTAATGTTGATCAAGCTACAAAACAATTTCAATGATGTGCAAAAACGAAGATTACGAAAGATTTTATTCTAAATCGATTTAACACATTATTCCGTGATTGGGATGGTACATTCTATAACCATATTGACAAGGAGGCAATTTAAAACACAGATTCTAATTGATTTAAAAAATCTTAATAAAAATAAAGTGATAATGAAGCTCTTAAAAAATACGTTTTTCATAAGTTACAAAATATTGCAGATAGATACCTACTTTAGTTGTTGAATTAAATTCACAGAAAGGTATTAGGTACTTTAAAAAATTTAATTAAATAAAATTAGCATAGATAAAAATTACCTGTCTTGTGTCAAACGACCGAGCGGCACGGAGAAAAATGAGTATTGCTAATTTATTAAAATCCTGTTAAAAACGGGACAAAAAGCCGTTACAAAAAAAAATTCTTTCCGAATATATCGGAAATCATGTTCATGCACTTACGTTTGCCCTGTTAATATGTAATTACGAAATGCGAAAATATAATGATTTTTATGAATACGTGTTTCGACGTCTCGTTAATACATTCATCATATTTTAAGAGATTTTTTAATAAATTAGCAATATTTTATGTCATTAAGTTTTCTTCGTGGGTCTGTAGGTAACGGCAGAAGCAGCGTCGATAAGCAGCTGGATTGCCCTATACAACGCTATTTCTAATAACTATAAATCAAATCATTAACAATGTATAGGCTTAATTGCGGCTTTCTGTATTTGTATTTGTGTAGCAAATATTTTAATATATATCTGTTTGCAGGCTATTTCAGCATTCACAGAAACCCTCTGGTATTTTGTTATAGGTCCTCGGGTCTAAGCTTATTGTCTTTGCATTAAGGCTGAGTACGACAGCCTACGAGTACTTGTCCCACCCACTGCCTACAAGGCCACAACGCCACCAACCAACACAATCAACTAACTACTGGCTTCAAACTAGAGAATAAATTGATCTAATTATTGTTACTGTGCTTGAAAGTGAACAAAGTTAACTTATAACAATGCTAATACTAATTTCAGACATGTGCCTGTCTGTAGCTTTGGTTCAATGAATTCTAGAACTCGGATTTGCCCACAGGACTGCGCTAATTTTACTAAGCTTGGAAGTGTACAAAGTTAACTAATAATATGTTATTGGATATGCTGTTTTGAGTGTATGCATAGGTACATACGAAAATGAATTATGAAAAAATTAATTCATTTATTTATTTATTTAAAGTGATACAGATGCAGTCTATAGGAGAATATCTGTATTATAGAGGAAATACTAACAGTATACCGATGTAATCCATCATAAAGTAGGTCAAAAATATATCTATGAATACACAAATGTAAAATTGTGATTACAAGTATAATGAGAATATATTAAAAATTATTTATAAAAAATAAATATGAAACAATATTAGTAAAACGGAAGAGTAACACTAAATAAAATAAAAATTAAAACAACACAATATATAAGACATAACACTAAAACTACATTACCAACGCTACTCTAATTTGTAGGAACAGTTCTTATAATTATGCTTAATTCTATAAATGGTTTTCAATAAATACATCAATACCATGTATACCTATATGGTTCCCACTTTGATACTACATTAAATACAAACAAATGAAAACATTAAAAATTTAGGTGAGTACCTCCCAAAAGTCCTAACTGCTCCCAACCATGTAGAGTCAGTGAGACTGTGATATCCCTGATTGGGGTATGCTGTGAGGCTGAATGTAGTAGGAAGGTGAAAGAGATGGGCAGCAGGAAAGTGGAAAGTTACCTGACTATTCTGATCCGGTTACCAAACAAGGCTAAAGCCATTTCAATCAATGGAATGTTTCCATTGTGAATGGTGGTTTTTCACCGGGGCGATACTGAACGTATAGTTCCACTATTTCTAATTACTAAGGATAAACCAAAAACATGGATTCAACCATTTTACTATAGATACCAAAGAGGACGATACATTGTCGTAATAATATTTGATTCATTTTGTCTAGTACATTTGCCTTACAAAACCGAAAATAACTAATAATAAAAATTATAAATAAATGAAATTGTTTAACATAAATGCACATTTTACCCAAAAGGAAAATCGCTACGAATCTAATTGGTTATTTACAATCTAAGTTAGAGTTAATTTCTCAACGTTAAAGTTCAGATCAACTAAGAAGGTTAATTTAAACTATTGTCGAACTAAGCCATCCAGTGTAATCCGTATATAAATATCGCTGCGCATGATCATTATTACAGTATGGGTTTAGTGGGTTTAATGGGTTTAATAGTTCATATTATTAAAAATATATTGAAACACATTTGTACAAGATGTTATCATATTTCCAGCAAAAAGAAATATTTTTTTTACATCTAACAAAATATTGTAATGGATATTTCTATATGTACGATTTCTTTACCAAAATCGAGAATAATAGGAGCAAAGAAATTCTTAGAAATATCTGCCCACTCCTTCTTTATAGAAAATACATAAATATCGAATAAAAACATAATTTTCGTGAAGCTGTCTCAGAATAAATACCGAAGATTTTCATGTGAAAAACGTTTGATGCTAGAAAAATGCTAATGCCTTGGGAGAAAAAGGGATCTTCAAATAAGGCCTTTGCTTTTCAACATTCTTTGATATAAGGTTTCCCAGAAGCTTAATGGAAGATATTTCATAAAATATTAAATAAAAATTCTTTACAATATTTTCTTTACTGTAATTTTAAAGTATCAATTTTTAATTTTATAACTTTTTATGTAAGGAATAAAATTGAATACGATAAGGTTAAATTAGTAACTTACTTAATGAGAGTGCAGTGGAAACTCAACCTTTCAGAAGTGCACTCTGTAAGCGGGAAACACCCTGCCCCGCATTGGCTTAAAACACTCTTAAAGCATTGAAATAAATCGAGGGCAAGCGTTCCGCGGTCATAGACACCATCCTTTCCAGCATAAGCCAAGGCAGTAGACACCAGGCCGCATCTCTCAGCTCCAGGTAAGGTGGCTAGTTTGGCGTTCGCTACTCCTCAGATAAAACATCATTCTATTTATCTTTCCTCCACCCTACACTTAACTATCCGTTGGTATTTTTATGGTCCGTTAAGACGGTCAGATATGGGCGGAACTACCCCAGGAAAGAAGTCGACGAGCTTAGAGCTAGAAAGTGTTTTTCTATAAGGGAGGCCCGAACCACTCGAAAGGGATGGAGGAAATAGAGGGGCTTAGTTTCCCTTTGCAAAACAGTGAAATCTACGGATTTCATCGCTGCTGCGTTACGTTTGTAAAGGTGGTTTGATAAGTGGGTTTGGGCTTGGGGTTGAGAGGCTGCTTAGGAAACGTCAAAAAAATCTAGTAGTTAACTTTTGATAAGTTAAGTAGAGAAAAAATGTAGTGCAAAATCTCATAACAAGTAAAGTAGCGACGAATTGAAAGATCTCTTTCTCCTACAGGAAGAGTAAATTTGGTGGTAGAAGCTAAGTTTTCGTATCATTTTATTTTATTATGGCAAGCCACGACGTACTCACATTTTATAAACTTTTATCTCTTGTAATGGGGAATACGTTTGTGAAACTTTCATTTATGATGCATTTTAAGCATTTCATGTAACACAGACAGGTGTGCTTTTTTATTTATAGCCTAGGGAATATCAGTGAAAAATCACGGGATATTACAATTTTAAAATATTATATTGAATTATTGAAGATAATATTAGCGATTCCTAAACGAAATTATGAAAAACGAAAAATCAGAAAACGATAAGGTCACATCTAGGACTTGAACCCAGGACCCTTGTCTTGCCAGGGCACTGCTCTACCAACTGAGCTAATAGGACCCTATCTCTTTCGGTCATAAAATGAAGACAATGTTGGTAGTTCTTATTGGAAGTATGATACAGTTAAATATGACCGAATGATATAGGGTCCTATTAGTTCAGTTGGTACAGCGGTGCCCCGGCAAAGGTAAGGGTCCTGTGTTTAAGTCTTTTTTCAAATTTTCGTTTAGGATCGCTAATATTGTCTTCAATAATTAAATATTACAATTTGGTTTTACTCATTAAGTTATTAAAATATATTTATATATATATTTTAGGTAGATTTCTACTTTAAGGCTTTTCTGAATCCTTCACACAATGAGTTCAATTTTGAAAATTTAATTTAAATACAAAACAAATTTACAAATAGACACACAATCTTAATTAGTATTTTTGATCATTTTATTAATTAATCAAATTGATTCTTGTTATTGATTATTTTTTTATTGCTTTTTCACATGTTAGAATTTATGGTTTACAATTCAATTAATAACCTTACCGGATTTAAACGTGTATCGAGGTAAATAATTTTATTAAAGGCAGAGGCGCTATGCATAACTTAAACAATTTGCATGAAATCACACCGGAGAACGGTAGTGAGAATACCACCCCTACTCGCAGATGTAATCATAACAAGGTAGTGTTGGCGATATGCAGCCATGTTTATTCGGCAGCCGGGGTACGGTACGACTATTATCCTTGTCTGTGGGAAGTAAATTGAATTATATGGAAAGTATGCGTCTCGAGTGAAAACACGTGTTACTCTTTTGTTTGTGTCTTTCAGAAGAACGAGGGGAAGTAAGAGTTTATCATATTTTTATCTGTTGGAAAAATAAATTATGTGTTTGTTCTCTTCAACAAAATTTGTCTTCTTTTAAAAAAACACACTTTTATTTCAAGTTTATAAAATAAGATCGCTAGTTAGATTCTTGCCGAATAAATGACTTTAAACACAATCTAAATAGTTTATAATAGTTAATATTTGGGAGGCGGGTATGGGAACCGCCGCTCCTGAAATCTTTTTTTCGTTAATCAACACCTCGGCAATATGTCACCCCAAGTGGTTTGGGTCACCCATAGTTTAATCGAGATCTAAATTAAAATAAAGCAATTGCTTGTAATTACTTACCACAAAGCAGAAGATCCCGTAGGGAGTGAGAATTGAGGATGTCACAAACATGGTTCAGAAAACATGAAATTAGTACTTATTGGAACTAATAATTAATTATGAAACTTTAATACTAGCGCCTTTCAAAACAAACACATAACCAGGACCGATTATATATCACTTGCCATTTGTCGTTGGTTTAACATAGATAATCAAATAGCGTGAACGTCGAAAACACGAATTGAATGGTTCTAAACAAACAATCATCGTTCCTTTGTAACCGTCGCTACGTAGCGTCGTTTGAATATGAAGCTAACTTCCGCGACTGTACTGCGAACTGCGACTGTACTGCAAACTGCGACTGCCGTAACGGTAAAAGAACACTTAACCAATCCTATCCAGGTCGTCATATAACCTTAACGATAAGCCAGAGGAAACTGCAAGTTAGTTTTCCCACGTACTATACGATGCCATTTCCGGTTCCGGCCTGCGCAGACGGCTTGCATTTTGGGAAATAGGAGAAATTGCATTAATTTCATATAATTTCCAGAATCGTAGGGGAGCAAGGTAGCGCAGATGCTACCCATATTATTCGTACCAGCAGCGTGCACTTAACTTAGTTAGCGAATTGCCTGCCGGAGGCACCGTCAGAGAAATGCAACTTGCCCATTTCGAATCAGTTTGTGGATAGTAATTTGTTTGCAAATTTTGACCGAGCATAATACGCTGAGAACAATGAACCCTTAATAAAGTTAACGCTGTACCTAGTGATAATCGCTTCTGATGTTGGGCTATTTATAATAATTTATCGAGCAATTTTAGAATACCGTTTATTATCACCAAATATTGGCGCGGTGAAATATAAACTGGTAGTAGGATTTGGTCTTCGAAGATTTAAAATATAAACTGGTAGTAGGATCTGGTCTTCGAAGATTTTAAATATAAACTGGTAGTAGGATCTGGTCTTCGGAGATTTGAAAATTCATATTACGATTGATTTAAACTTCAGATATTCATGGACAATTTTCAGTTGTGAATTAAATGTTGTATGTGATTACCGCACAAAATCCCCAATGTAATGGTTTCCCCAATTATTTATGTTGCGAGGCTGAACGGAGAGGGAAACAGAATGAGGTAGAAAGGAGCAAGGTTAGGAAGTAACTGGCTTTTCTGATCTGGTCACTAAATACGGTTTAAGTTATTTAATTGGAAAATTAAATATTAAAATTATTATTTCGCCCTTTATTCAATGATAAAAGACATTGAAAAGAATATTTGTTTATTTAAAATTCAATATGACAAAAACGTTACTATTTTTAACTAGACTTGAAAGTTGAAAAGAAACCCATTTTATTCAAATTCTCTCTTATTAGATACCATTTATCCTCTCAAATGGCTATCAAATATCCCCCTTGGCCAGACTGCGGAGGTTTTGTCATCTTTTTTGCCCGTTTCGTATTGTTAGCGAATTTTTTGCAGTTAATCGCCACTTAAAAGCGCATTCTATCGCTCGCTAAACGGACTTCTGGTCGGGACGGGGTGCTTCAAGTCGCAGAGGGCATCCAGCACAAGTGGCCTGATTATGCGGTATGCTTATGAATAAAAACATGTACACGATAAGAGATTTTTACTAAGCGTCAGGTTTACTCGTGAAAGTCTTTTGGTAAATCGGACTGAATAAAACACGATTTTTTTTCCACTATCCACCGGTTTCTAAAGGACGTTTTTACTTGACTTAAGACCCCGACTGGACATAGAGTGAATGAACGAAGAAAGGAGTGTAAGGCACTCTTACATACATATATATATGACGCAAATGTGAATGTTATAAGTAGTCGGGGACGCCCGAGGAAGAGGTGATAAAGAAGATGAAGTCATGTCAAGAGTCAGAATAATAGAAGAGTATATTTGAGACGATGTATGAATGTGAATGAGGCAAGGAGTGTGTGCCAAGACAGAGTTTTTTTAGAGATGTGATGGTTAGTTAAGACCCCACATTCCGAATTTCTACCGAGTTATAACATAATTCCTTTTAACACCTTACGTTTAAACTAGTAAAAAAATATGTTATTTCTTAACTTACACTTGCCGAACTGAAAATATAATTATATGAAATTTCCCCGACAAAAAATATAAAGAAATTATAAAAACATCATATGGAAGTGATATTTAACGTATTGTAGGTACGAAAATATTAATAGTGTTTCTTTTGCTACTTACTTGACATTTGTTTACAGATTTTTGATCTATTTTAAAGAAGTCATGCTTTATTAAATATTTTCGCTTGCGCCTATTAATTGTAATCGATTTTTAGTTCATTTAAATACGTATTTGCACCTTTCCCTTTCAAAGCATATTTTTCTTCTGTTTGAACGCTTACTACGGTACCTTAAACCAACAAACTAACAAATGAAAAAGAATTAGGGTTCCCATATTAAGTGTTGGTTGGAGAAGAACTTCAGACGGAAGAGATATGTATTTGAACTGCAAACTGCCATTCCTCCGAGATGTCTTATTTAATACCTTTACGTTTTCCTCTATATACGATGAAACATATCTGCCGCTGAATTTTTATGAAATCCGTGGTTATTTAATATTTGCTGATATTTAATATTTAATAAGTGCTGCAGTAATGTGACGTCGTACTCAGCTTCTTCCATACACACCAATGGAATAAACATACCATATTTATTAAACTTTCTACGAGCAAGGAAAATTTATCAAACTTACGTCAAAATAGTAAGTATAAAAATCTGCAAGGCTAATAATGTATTTTGGTGAACGTATACGGACAAAACTTACTAATTTGAAATACTGTTAATTTATTAAAAATCTAGTCACATTATTCTTTTCCTGTTGCAAATGAGACTGCAGGTCTATAACGAATGAATTGAAAGATTTCTTAAGGCGAAGCTTAATGCCAAATCACTATTTTGATTAATCTTTATAACGAATTGGTGTACATTATGAATACCAAAAAATGTGCTTTAGATAAATTGAAGGTTTTCCTTTCGTTTCGCTTTAGTAGAATACAAATTAAAAAATAAATTACTCAATTAAAAATATAAATGTAAACTAATAAAAAATATATTTTTTAATAGAAATGTATGAACGCATAAAGGAAAGAACATTTAAAAAATACAGTAATATAGCTAAGATTATCTGTAACAGTTTCATTTGATTAACTTTTTTTGCTTTCTTATAAAATTATTTACACAGTAAATAAAAACCAGTTTCGTGCTTGAAATCGAACGTTTCTACACTTTAATGCCTATTTATTACCTACAATAAAAGGCATACCAATAATATACACATTTTTGGCTTGTAGCTTCCTCTTAACGAAGTATCAGTCAAAAGCGAATGTTTTATGAGGACGGCGGAACACGTGTTCATACAAATACTGATATTGATATTAACATACTGTTATTGTCGTATTCCGTCATGATATCTATTAGGGAAAGAACACGTGTTCTCGATATATTCTGAAAGACCAATATTTTATCAGGAAGTTGGCATGCTGTCACTTTTTTAACAGGATCATTTTTCTCCGTGTAGATATATCACGTGATACATCATTAAGGTTGCGTTTTACTGACATTACTGGTGGTTATTTCCGATGCTCTTAATTACAATCAATCCGTGTGATTTCCGTTTCATTTAACATGGGTTTCGATGACAAAAGTCCATTAAATAAGAACAAAGTATTACTTTCGGGACCCGCGGAAACCATAACTCAAACCATTAGCAGCATGGCCGTATAAAGTATCCCATTGTATTGCCGCAGGAAAAACAACAGAAAGAGACATCTCGAGAAACGGGAATGGGTCACTTGCATGCAATTTTTATTAGCTTACAAATTATGTATGTAAATATGACCGGTCGGTTGCCGAGTTGACATCGCGTTTGGGTCCCACCCAGGCGTAGTGTGTTCAATTCCTCGGCTGGCTAAGTCCTCCATCACAACACAAGCAACATTTTGAGCTTACTGTGGCGGTAGTAGGAGATTTTCAAATATTTTCAGGTTATTCGTAACCCGGGAATGTTTGTCTTTCTTTTTAAAAAAAAAAAAAAATATGATATTTATTAGAAAACGGAAATAAATTACATTTTAATAACAAATTAAAAAATCCGATTCGTGACGTCACCATTTTATGAAGTAATTTATTATGCAACACTTGGTTGCTTCTGATGAGAATTTTTAAAACTTGTCAGTGAGGTTGAAAATTATTATAAACTAATCTTAATTATTAAAATTATTTATACGATCTTATACCCTGTTATGGTTTGGAAAAAACATATAAAAAAATATAACTCGAAGTTATTAAAGCATTTTGACAGTTCGACAGAACTGGCAGCTGGTTCAACAACAACAAATTGCTCTTTTTTTAATTTATATATTAATATGAATGTCTGAAAATAATTTTTCCGTTTTTTTTTTCTAAATTATACTATACTCTATCTAAGGACGTGTGTTCCAAAGATATTAGAGTTCTTCTAATATCTTTGGTGTGTTCTTTTGCAAAATTTGAACAATTCATCAAATTTCAAAGTTTATTTTAATGTTTTGTGAAGGTTCTATTCAAGTTCTGCGAAACAACCCGTCCTAAAATTCATGTTTTCAAAAATTTTCTCCAAAAACAGGTGAATTCCTAACTTGGAGAAAAATATTAATATCTTGAAATCTTAAAATTAAAAATTGATTGAAAAGTCTTGGAAATCTTTCGTGACTCGAAAAACAACAATGTAAGTGGCTCATTTTCCCAATATTCCTCCGGTTTCCCGCGAGCGTGCGATGTAAGGAAATTGTGCGGATGAGATTTATTATGGTCTCAAATTCCTTCTTCTTTGCTGAATAATTCCTCCGTTTTTTTCTCGGTTCTAGAAAATAGCGAACGCCGTTTACATAAAACTCCCGCCATGCTAATGAATTAAACTTCCATTTGCTCTTTTTTACCAGTGCGAGCGGCACTCGCGGTACAAAACTGTTTATATTTTTATTCTCGACGTTATATTAAATAATACAGCTCTGAGAGGTGTTCGAGACACTTCGGTGCACACTGCTTGGAACACAGACAAAATGAACAAAAAATCTGAATTGAAAGAATTTCAATTAGAGAGAAAATTTATTCAGTCATATCAGGTTTTTACAAAACAGATCAGGAGAAGATATAATTACTTGCATTTAACTTAAATAATTTAAACGGTATAATGAGGACACCCTATAACATAATTAAAGCATAATAATTTTTGTTTCATAAATCACTACCACACTACTAGCCGGCTTCGATCGAGATTTTGATTGTAAAAAAAAGGAGCACTAGGTACTCTCATATTATTTAATTTATTCGGGAATTTCGAGGATATGTATCTCATGGTAACGCTGAGAGCAGAAAATTGTTTTACTAATCTATAAATTCCAGATAATCTATGCAAATTTTGTAAAATCGACCAAAACTTATTTGTCGATCACAATTCGTGAGCTTCGTGTACTTATTGATTTTATTTTTTTCTCTTCATCTCCCAAATAAATTATTCCTGGTTAAATATTTTTATCTTCATCTCTGCACACAAATTCTTCCTGATTTAATTTTTTCTCTTCATCTCTCCACATACCTGTTCCTGTTTGGTATGACTTGTTATTATTACTCATACCAACATCATTAGTAAGGTGTAAGAACAATGATTTTCATCCCAGACGAATTAACGAGACATTTTGGTATATTGTTTTTTTTTTTGCTTTATTGTCAAGATATATGAGGAACCAAACAACTACCTATCTTTATCAAATTAAAGTTACATATTTGTAATAAGCATTTACTTTATGGCTCGTCATAATTTACAATAAAAATATATAAATTTGTTTTAGACCACTTTAATTTTAATTACACTCTACCGGTTTCGGAAGCACCCCTCCTTCGTCAGGAGAATATTAAAACTCTTTTTCCAGTTTTAATATTCTCCTGATGAAGGAAGGGTGCTTCCGAAACCAGTACAGTGTAATTAAAATTAAAGTGGTCTAAAAAAAGTTATATTTTTTTATTGCAAATTAAAGTTGACTGTAAAACTATATCTTAATCTATCTCTAGTTAATTAATCAACATAATTTCCGGAAAATATGGAACTTGAGAGATTATTTTAACAAAATATTATGTCGGAAAAGGATTGACCTACTCGACGCCGCGCACAAATAAATTCAACACAATTCACAATACAACACTTTCAGCAATTCAGATTTGCGTGAAAAGCTTACCTTAGAAAGTTGATGCTGAAGTCTGGCCACAGCCAGTCGATCTTTCTGAGCGCTCAAAGCTTCCGCCTCTAGTCGTTGTTCCAGTAGGCGGATCCGAGCCTCGAGAGCTTCCTGGAAATAATACAAACAACCTCGTAAATACACTAAACTCAAACGGGGAGTTTACAAATTATCGTTATGGAAAGATTTTAGTATATATCGCTATATATTCAAATACGTACGGAAAGCACAAACAGATCATATTTGTGGGAAGATTTTAGTTTCGTACATTATATCCAAAAAACAGAAAGGGCAAACGGGTAGTTTAAAATTCATATTTTTGGACATAGAATTAAGATTTTATTATATTTTATTTATCGAAATACAAAAGGCACAAACGGGGAATTTACAATAATCTTTTTTTTTTATGTTGTGTATATACAAAAACACGAACGGCGAGTTCATAATCATATTTTTTAAAAGATTTTATTAAATGCTGTATATATATACAGGGTTTTCCAATAACAGTTGTTATTTTTATATTCAATCGTAAAAGATCAATGGTTTCGTTGCTTGTGTGGCACATAGCGCCGTCTTGTTGAAAACAAACGTTGTCCAGATCAATACCATCCAATTCCAGCCATAAAAAATCATTAATCATCTCTCGATAGCGATCCATTCACCGTAATTGTTGCTCCAGCCTCATTTTCAAACAATTAAGGTCCAATGACTCAGCCAGACCATTAACCGCACCAAACAGTCACATGTTGAGGATAGAGAGGCTTTTTAACAAATAACTCTTGGGTTTTCCGAGCCCCAGATGCGACAATTTTGCTTGTTGACGAAGCCACCGAGGTGGAAATGGGCCTCATCACACAAGATGATTTTCATTTGATTCACTCAAGTGAATTTTAATAATTTCATTGCGTTGTTGAAGCGTGTATCGTTCCATTTTTATTAATGGCGTAGTTTCTACTTGTCAAATGTCAAAAGTGACAGATTCAAAAGTAACATCTACCGAAATAGCGGGCTATTCAAAATAACACTTCTTATTGGAAAACCCTGTATAATAACACAAATGGAGATTTTTCAAAAAACATTTTGATAATTTTTTTTATACTAGGTATACATACTAACCAAATACGAAAAGCATAAAATAATCATCTTTGTGAATAGGTTTTAATAATGGTTTATATTATATTATATTCGTCTGGGTCTGGGTCTGGGTTTGAAATCACAATAAACATAGTAGGTAGTTGCGTTTTATATTAATGGTATTGTCACCACAGAGGAGTTAAATTCGTAGATTTTCGTGATAAAAAATAAAACAAATACGAAAACTAATCATGTAATATTTACTATTGACTCGTAACTCGTAACGGCAGTTTTACGAGTCTACATCTGAAAAACCCGGTGGTTTAGAAGTGGAGAAGTTTTCAAGCCAATTTTGCATCGTTCGAGGAGATCCAAAAAATTGTGTGGATGCGGAACAATCACCGAATTGAGCTCTTAAATAGCCTACTTCGTAATGATAGCAGCCTATAAAAAATGATATGGCATTACTAGTAGTTTTGTGAACAGTGAACCTCGCGTCCAAAAAAGTATTTTTCTAATTTTCTCTTCTTTGATAAATAACCAAAATTTCCTCTAAAATCTTAAGATTCGTAAGTAGGTACTTAAAGTACCCGCCTATTTCATAATAAACCATAAATATTTTGTGTAACATATTTTTATTCCAAGTAAGAAATAGGTCCAAAAAAATGTCACAATCGCAATGACAAATTTTTTTTCAAACTTTCTTCAGACAGTTAGATACTAGATACCATAATATTGATTGCGAATTCTGGTGGGATAAACAGGTAGTATCCAACACGGTCACTAACATATACCGGTAACGGAACACACAAACAAATTTATAGACAGATGAAATTCCAAACGGTCAAGTTGAAACAGTACTTCGCTACGCTCAATCATTTTTTTGTATTATTTTTTTTTGTGAAACCGCACAAGAGTCCCAACTGCTCACAACGATAATTGGAGTATGTTGTGAGGCCGAAGGTAGTGGGAGGGAGGATATGGGAAAGAAGGAGGTTTGTAAGTACTTGGCTATTAAAATCTGGTCACCAAACACGGCCAAAGCCATTTCAAAGCAACATTTCAATTCTATATGGTGGTCTTACACCAGGACGATACTGAGAGTATCTTTTACTCAGGAACGTACCGCAAATACACTATGTATTGTTTTAAATGAGTAAATTGTGAAATAACACAAATTAATAAAATAAAATTTACTTGCGCACGCCGGGATTTCAACCCGCGACCTCCAGTTTGCTAGTCGAGAGCCTGACCCCAACCACGGAGGTCAGGAAATGAATGGTGGTGACATTAATTATTGACATTGAAAATATTTGAATATGCCACTTTAAATAAAATTTTCGCATATCGTCATGACATATTTATTAAGGCAAATACAAGGCGATGTAAAATAAAATATTCGGATTTTTATGAACACGTGTTCCGACATTATAATAATATATTCGTAATTTACTAAAAGTTTATCAGGATCAAACCCGTTCCAACCGAAATTACCAATTTCAATGAAGAGATTCATAAAATAGCAATAGTAGCTTTTTTCCGTTGTACAACGGTATATACATTTTTCTGAGTAGGGCAGATATTTTGGTTTTAAAATCAAACGGTGTACGCACAGCAATATTTTGCTTTCCATACAAAAATGATTTTATCTTACATACCCAGATTGTTACTCCTATCAAAAACAAGAGTTATTACACTGAATTCTGCTGTACTCTGTGGCCATGTGCGTATACCAACAATCCCACCGTGCAATACAAGATAATGCTTACAAGGGAATGATCACGAGATAAGTCAAACACGGATTTCGCATATAACATTTTTGTGTTGGCGTGTTTTAAATTGTTACAGCGGCATAAATAATGACAATAAATTAATGTTTGCACAGGACCCGGGACACAGGGTCCGGGGTCCAAAGTCCGGGCGATACAATCGGGTGCCTCTTTAGCAAACCTCTCCTACCAATGACGCATTACGAAAAAGCCTGCGCCCCGCCATCCCCATACTGAATTTTATTTGCATTGCCCACATTCCGTCACCAGTGCAGGGCGGCATTCAGAGGGTACAACGGACTAAGAACCAAATACTATTTTTTGTTGTTTAATACGCGATGCATACTAACATCTGAATATTCATATTTAATTAATGTACTAATAGCGACCACAATAGTTAATATAAGCAAACAATTTCAGATTGTTTTCTCAATATTACTAGAATATTAATTACACAGGAAAAAATTCCTGCAATACAACGGTAATATATTGCATTGGTTTATAGAACATCACCGTGTTAACCCCTCCAGCGTTAGAGGGTCATATATGACCGGGCGTCCATATTTTATAAATGTATTTTTGTCTTTTTTTCTATCATGCGAAAATACATTTTTTTGACGTTAGAAAGAGAAATAACAAATATATGATTTGAGTTTGCCTCAAATATTTATACTGGATCAATAAAATCCTAAGATTAGCCAAAATGAATAATTCATAATTCGCGCCGCTATCGTAACAATCGGTTAAATTTTACAAATTATTTCTAATGTTTTTCAATTTTTTTCTCAATTTTTCTATGATTGGGGTAAAATATTTAAGTAAAAATGTGGTTGGTGTTTTTGACAACATTTTTCATTTGATATTAAAATTTTATTATTTATAAATAGTAATGTTTATTTTAAATGCACACACCGAAAAGATAATTTCATTTAGTACCTAAAACAGTATTTTTTTACGGAAAATTAAAAAAAAGCTGTATATAGCGCATTTGAAATACACAGAAAATATTGCAATTTGAACCAATGTGATGAATGTACTGAAGGGTCAAACTGAATTCATCTATTACCTAATTATTAATTGTGATCTAACACAGCATGATTCGTTTTATTTTTATCTGAATGCCACACAGTCGTCAACTGCTAGAATTTAATGGTACTATGGAATTCCCTATCGGAAATGTAATAGATAACAGAACTATTTAAACACAACTAATACAAAGGCAACATAACAGACTCAACTTCGGAGTAAGTAGGACAAATACCCCCAAAAATGTTGCATAATTGAGGTAAATGTAAGGAAGAAATCGTCTATACGAATTTTATTAACTTTACAGTAAAGACAGATCTTTTTAAAAAAATTTATCGGGATGACAATGAAATTATTTCCACATAGGATAAAGGATGGGATAATTAATAACAAAATGTAAACAATCAAAGGACACAAACTAAAGATGTTGCTCAATTTTCGCAATCGCTTGTATGGTAAGTTTCACTTGTTACTTCGACAGCTATCCTATCCTAAACTATCTAACCATTTGCTTTTTTGGAAACATTATAAGCATATCATTTTTTTATTACCTCTTAACTCCGCAGCACATATTTAAACATAAGGTCTAAGTATTTCCGCTTTACAATAAAATCCAAATAAATAGAATAATTCTGAACATATCCAAAAACTTAAAACTGCTTTTGAAAGGTGATAATATAAGATTTCAAATTAAATTACAAAAAGTAAAAATATACTTATATTTTGAAAGCGAAATGAAATATTATAGAAAATGGTTCACTTTACGTTTTTGTAATTAAAATTACTGATAACAAAACAATTTATAAAAAAATACGGATATTATTAGACAAATTTATTACAAACGTTATAGTCAACACTCTTTTTTGTCGTTTCATATAAAAATAATTAATAAAAAAATCAGAAAGCATCGTAATTATTTGTCAAATTTACGTTTCGTAAAAATGTACATTTTAATTCTTCCGTGGTTAACTTCTGGATTTGAATATAAAGCGTGGTGATTTATTTTTCTGACACCGTTTAGATCATACTTCTCACCACGGGAGTAAAAGATATACAACGATTTCTATGAGACCATATGAGTTGTTCCCAAAAGCGAACAAATTAGCCCGAAGGGTTAAAATGAAGTATTTTGTAATATAAATTTAATAATATAAATATAACAGTCTTTTACTACTCAAGTTGTATATTGTTATTCAAGGGTTACTTTCAACTATTCACATTACAACCCTGTACAGTGTACCTACAGTCGAGGGTAGGCAGTGGGCGGGGAGGACGTCTGTACTTTATGCCTAGTAATTGAATGCACGCTCACGCTTCGGTCCTAAATCCGCCCAGATATGGAAGGGCGAGGGCATAAAGGGGGTGGTGCAAGAGGGAGGGGGTGGGCTGCTGGGGTAGGGTCAACTATCTGAGATGCCATCTAGTGGTGTTAGGCTTAAACTCAAAAAGTGTCAAGGGCTCAGGACACCGAACCGAAAAAGCCAACTCAACAAGAAAGGAAAAAAACCAATACTACTTAATTGTATTTAACAAAAAAAAATAAAAACAAACTAAATAACAAATAAATTTTACCCTTAGTCAGAATATAATTAGTTTAGTATTAAACAGAAATTTCACACACAGTTTAAATTGTTTCTAATTACCTAAGGTTTATGGAACATTTACGTATCAGATTGAGTTAACACAGGCAGTTATATAAAATAAAAAAGGAGTCAATTCGTCATGAAATGAAAAACGTATTACAGAATTACCTTGTATGCCCATATCCCAATTTCAGAAATATATTATCTTAAGATCACAGGCGTGGGTACCCTTTTTCTCATTGCGCAAGTCAAACGGAGTATGTTAATTAGCAGGTTATTAATTATATACAAATTCAGTATTTCGAGATATCAATTCAGAAATAATATGACTTCCAGTTCGGCTAAGCCATCCGAGCTTCGCGCCTTGTCTCTGAGAATGCAATATGCTTAACACCACTGTCAGTTTATTGCCCAAACAACTATTCTAGGCGTTTTACTGAAAGATTTATTCAGCCGCAGTGGTCATGTTATCGTGCCGCCGTCCGCGATACAAGCCACAAGCCCAATCGAGGAACATAAACCAGGAATTCTTTTCATGCCTGGCCGAGGAAAGTGGCCACTTAATTCTACAATGCTGGCAATTAAGTGTTCGCGAAAAACAAATAAACCAACTACATGATTCTGGAATCATCATTAATTTATCATAAATTACTATTTGATTCCTGAGGTTGCGAATTTAACTCCGCCTGAAGCGTATCATAGGTATTTTTGTATATATTTACCAAGTGCTTATTACAGAGGCAACCAGTTTGTGACCGTAGTGAGTTAATAAGTTTGAAAAACTTTTTATTTTCCTATGGAATTCAAATAATTTAAAATTACGACGTACCATGTTCCTAACTATTAGTGCATTCATGATACATAAAATAATGCAAACTTCTCGGAATAAAAACAAATAAATAAATTATTGAAGAACAAGATAATATTAATAAATCTGAACGAAACATAAAACAGAACAAGACACAGAAAATAATAAGACACAGAGGGCAATTAGTCCAACAGGTGGAATGAGGCAGGACAGCAAACAGTCTGAATACTTCTTCAGACAGCAGTTTAGAGTGACGTACTCCAAACGGTTCCAGGTCCTACCACAAACAGGAACTAATCTGGTTCACAGATGGGTCCAAGATGGAGGAGGTAACAGGGCCCGGGGTCTGTTTAGAAGGTCCCAAGAGGGAACTTACCTCTACGAACACATCGCAATGTATTTCAAGCTGAGATAGAGGCCATCTTAGCTTGTGCACAGGAGAACATACAAATCGGGTACAGGAATAAGAACATAGGCATATGATCTGATAGCCAGGCAGCCCTAATGGCACTGTAAAGTAACTGATGCGACTCCAGACTGGTGATGGAACGCAGGACCATTCTTAAAGAACTTGCTATCATCAATAAAATAACTCGGGCAACAATACATAAATGAATTTAGGGCAATGAGCGGGCTGATGGACTAGCAATGAAAGGGACGAAAGCATCACTTGCGGCATCCAAGCCGGCAGTAGGAGCAGCAGCTTGCCACAACAAAATACATATTGAAAGGTGGGTCAAATCTCGGCACTGGGAGGAAGGAGAAAGGGAAAGGCACCTGGAATGAGGAAATGCAAAGTAGAGTATTAACGGACCAGACCCAAGGCGAACTAGACAACTACTCAATATGGATAGAAACTCAGTGAGGGAACTGGTAAACTTCTAAAGGGACACTGCCATCTCAGGAGACACATGCAGTTGTTGGGAGTGGAAAACACCAACAGATGCAGGAAATGTCAAGAGGATGAAGAGAATCCAATTCAACTTTGGTGCCAATATCCCGCCCTGTTGGGAACCAGGCTCAGATACCTGGGAAGAGACATTGTAGAACCAGAAGACATAGCCACATATCCAATGACAACCCTGAGACTCAATAAAAGGGACCGGATTACTGTTAAGGGAATGACGTAAAATGAGAGATAGCACAATGGGCCTATGGCCTAAATGCTCACGGGAACCTTACGTCAACCGTCTCCTATAATTGAAAATAATAATAATAATAAATCTGAAGGAAACAAAAAAAACAGAAGAAAACACAGAAAATAAAAAGGTAAAGGTCGCAACTGAGAATGGAACCCAGGATCTTTGTCTTTCCAGTACAACGAGTCAATCTAATCGGTAATTGTCAATAAATATATAGTTACATTATATAAGGAAATACCTGTCAAAAATGTATTATGACAACAAATTAAGATGCGTTCGACTTTAAGCTTTTATTTCGTCTACTCTTATTTTATAATAATTAATGTAATCGCCAAAGGTACCTAAAACTGCCGCGTATAATCAGTACTTGGTGTTTTAGATAGGCAGGTTCATAATATAAATAGATAACCATCTAGAATCTTCTGAAAATGTCAGATAAGTACTCGCCCAAGAAATATTCGGAAATATTTCTCCCAAACAATAAAGCATCTCAAACAAAAATAATTAGATTCCAATTCAGTATTGTGAAAAACATATCAATTTAGAAAGTCTTTTCTCCCAAAAAGCTTCTCCTTATAAATGAGCTGCCTTAAATTTGAGGTGGGGGAGTAAAATTTGTCCATCAAAGTCACTCTTAATTACGATTTAATTCCTCATAAATTTGGCGGGGAAAAGAAAGCGGCAACCTTCCGAGACAGTGTTTAAGTAAATTTCTCAAAGACGCCGCGAGGAGGCTCTCAATGTTAATAGCATAAGAGGCGTCTCGACGTGGACGCCCGTTTCTCTGGAAATATGAAGGCTATATACTTCACGTGAAAGCAACCTACCGTTTGCGGCAGACGCTCATCGTTAATAAAATATTATACGGCCATTGTCATTCTGTAGATGCGCCCGCTTAAAACACTACTAGACAGCTTTACGGGCGACGCGGCGTAAAGAGAAATAAGAACGCGGGGAAATGTTGAAGAATTCTCAAAACGTGATTTTTACGCTACGATGCATTCTTAGATGACACATAATCATGTATCCTTGAATATTGTTGCTTATTTATTCAAGTAGATATCTAGTCTCGAACACAGACACGCCTTCTTAGGGGCTGCATATGAACTTACAAAAAGTAGAGATAATAAATAGCATTTTATTATCAAAATATTGTGTCCGACACTAGTTGTTTTTTTTAATTCTTCAATATAACTAACAACCGCTAAAATGCCAAAGCAGTTTGTCAGCAGTATAAATTATCATTCAAATATAAATAAGATGATGCACGTGATACTTTACTGTAAAAATTTCAACAATGTTCCATTACGAGCTAATAATAATAATTAGGTATTATAATTATTCATCCTAATGTTTAACTTTAGAAGTTTTATTTAATGTACATGCATGGGAACGCATTATGGAAAAGAGGGGATTATTTTAAAGTTTGGATAGAATATGCATGGTGGAAATGCATTAAATGATATTATATATGATATTATATACGATATTATCATAAAATAAAATGAACATTGTGGACAATAATGTACACAAGTTGTTTATAATATTGTCGGAGTGGATAACCGGGGATGATTTTTTTTCATAATTATAGGAATTCATTAAAATACTAACATTAGTTGCCCAATACCTCTCCACCTCTTGTTATTAACTAAGCAAATGTCCCCTCTTTAATTCCGAAAGAATGGGAAGATTCGTCAAAGGATTTAAAAAGAGTCCCCTTTCGAAAGACAATCGTAAACTTTTTCACAAAGTCGTCCGTCCCGGTAAAAAGTTTAATATATTCAGATTTAGGAGGATCTGACGTACATCAACTTCCTTTTGTGCGTGGTGACCCCCGCGGAAACGGGCGCGAAGATAAAACTTCCCTTTTAATTATTTTTAATTATCCTGCACCCGTAACTCCTCAGAAAGTATTTAGTGAAACGTTGATATTCTTTACCCTAAGTAAGCAGCGCGGTGCAATAACCTGTAACCTACCTTACCCACCCAACCAGCCCGGGACCCGATTTTGTAAAAATACAACTTCACGATATTAAAAATAAAAAATATTATTTTAAAATCGAAAACTTTCTTCTACGCGATCGTTTTTATATTTGGCTAATAAGTATTCCTGATTGTGATGTTTGACAAAAACACTTACTTTTCGAAGTAATAAATATAACAGAATCACTACCCCGGGGTCTTCAAAACAAACGTTCAAGGTACGAGTACAAGAGGGACACTTTGTGAATTTAGATCCTCCCGAGGTTATTACAGAGTGGGGCCGTTTGTATCGTTAAAAGCTTTCAGTCACGTCTTTTAACGTTTTGATATTTAGAGTTAAATTTGCCGAAAACACATTACGCAATTAGCAATGTTGAATATTTAAAAGTCATCCCAAAAGGGTCGACGCTCGTTTGATCATTCAAAAGGTTTCGCGAAAACGATCACGACCATTTATTTTACTGAGAGTATCAAAGCATGTTAATATTTAAATTTTATCAAAGGTCCACTCAGTGTCCCTCTGTGCATATCGTTTTCCAGATCTCCGTGAAATAAGTAACGCATTGAACATTACTTTAACAGCCCACTTGCATAGTTTAAATCCACTTTAAATAACATAGGTACAAGTGCCGTGTTCACATCTATTCCATGAAACATGGAATACAAATTCCTCTGTACATTGTTATCTGATATCTTATACTACTTACCATCTGATATGTCGCGGGAAATACGGACACATTCGTAATCCAGTAGTACAAGCTGCTGGCGTTCATAAATTTGATATCTGACAAACTATTAATTCCAGGAAATGATATTAATTCTAGAATAAGTGCATTTGACACTACTAGGCAGCTTCAGGTGTTTGATAACTAAACTTTCTATTACCGGATTCAAGAAATACGGATTTTCAATAGAAAATTATTTTATTATTACATGCTTTAATACGATTTGCACCAATTTCCTTAACATTATACGAGACAATTGTATGAACATAGGTAAAAAATAATATCAATTACATGCCGACTTCAAAAATAATGATATGATATAAAAAGATTCGAGACGAAAAAAAATCTCTGAAATTGTCTGACAGTTATATGACTGAAATATTTAAGGACTTGAATCCTTTCAAAATATATTGGAGAATGATATTATGATAACCGGTCCATGAATTTTAAAAGCAAAACAAATATCAGATTTGAAATGTATTTGCATTATTATTTTGGGAATTGTGTACGCTGGAGGAATCTGATGGCATTATTAAGTTAAATTCAACGCAAAATTTCCATTTCAGAAATCGTGTCTTTTGATACGACAACAGAAAGCGTTCTCACGTTTATACAAATAGAGCCATTGAAACAGAATACAAGTACATCCACCGCGGCGTCATTACCATCAATATTATGTGTAGAAAATGAAGTAGATTGTCTTATTCTCGGTCGTGTCTAACAAGTTATTGCCGTATTCCGTATTACACTAAACGAACAGTGGGAGCGAAACAAGCTTCAGGGAATAATTGAGCTGAGAATCGTTTATCTATATAAATAAAAATGTGAATGTTCGTTTGTTCAAACTTTTAAATCTCTTTTAAAGTTCTTCGCCGATTGCTTTGAAATTTTGACACAACGTTGCATTGGAATACGCGCATGTTTTTAGTTACCTATATTATATAGATGTCACCTGCGACAGGTAAAAACAAGCTTTTTTTGAAAAACAGCGCCGCCTGTTGGACAAACATGCTTTGTTGAAAAACAGCGCCATCTGTTGGACATAAAAGCAACACACGCTATTGTTTCTCTATCCGAACAGACAGACTGAGTCATAGAAACGCGTGGCGGCGTACAGCTATTATATAATATAGTCAATAAAAGAAGATAAATAAATTGAACTTTACGGGTTGATTAGTTAGTACAATCAACAAACGTTGTGGATAGTAATATTCAGAATTAGTGCAGGTAAAATAGTACTAAAATGACAAAATTCGTGCATTAATGAAACTTTATCCATACATTAGACAGTAAAAATGAAGATCTGCAGGGCCTGCCCAAAATAAGATCTCTAGGGGGAGAGGGAGGTTTTTTGTAAAATACGTGTTTACATACTGGATCGAGGGAGGTCTCGAATTTTATATATATTAAAGGTTATCCAATGAGACCACTCCCAAATCGATAATATCAATATTTGGTGAGGGAAGACAGGGTTTTAGTAAAGAAACAGAAAAATAACAAATGTAAACACCATAATGGTAAACACTTTTATCTGCGCGCTCTACACTCGCGGCGCGAACGGCCGCGAAGGCCGCGAAACGCGAGTGTGGATCTTGTTCACGCCTTCGCAATCTTCGCATTCGCGCTTCGCGCCATTCCCCGATTTTTGTCGGTTTTTTGGCCCGCGACAAAGGGTTTGCGGTTTAAAGTCGCGAACAAGACTGAAGCTTTGCGAGTGTGGATGGACATGGACACAGTTCACGTGCGGATCGCGGCGTATATTCACGGCGCGACTTCGCGCGCGAGTGTAGAGCCAGCTTTATGTGTGTTTTCTATTTTGTTTTAACTGCGGGATTGTCGCACAAACTCTTTAAATAAAACTCTGAAGTCAACAAAACCCTTTGGATTTAGCAAGCAGTAGAAATTATTCTGGATCCCGACCTTAAAGTTGCAATAGTACTTATTTATTATATCAATTACAACAATATAGACTCAATTCCTGCATTATTGATATGTGTCATCTATAAATAACCTCTTAACTATTTTTCTGGGATATCACAGTTTAAATATTCAAATACTTACTTTAATTAGAAAACAGTTAACAATAATCTAAACATTGTAAAAGAGATAACAAATAGCTAAGTAAACACATAGATAACTTACATAAATAAAATTAATAGAGAGTTTGTAAGTAGGTACGGATAAATCAAAATAAATAGATTCTTGCTTGTGTAGTGGTGTACTGTTTTGTGAGGCTACTGCGAGGTAAGAGGGGACTGCGGGCAGGTGTTCCAAACTAGTTCGTACCAGTTTGGCACGTTCTTTCTATAAATACTATCGAAGTACACAAATACATTCAAACGTGCGCTCTTTAAAACGATTTGCCTGCACCTAATAATAAAAAGCGGTGTGTTGGCGGCCTCGCGTGAACTGGAACACAGAATTCTATCGCAGCCATTTGCATTTAAATTCTTGTCCTCTAAACATTTGTTAATAATGTACTCTAAGAATATTCAAAACTGAGAGATAGTTCGCCATGTGTATCATTTACGGAATAATTATGTAGAAATGTAAACATCTGGTTCATTCTGAATTACCTTTTCTTATATCGAAACGGCAGGAAACTATTAGACGACAAGCCACACGCTCTGTAAATTCCCAATCGCAAATCGTGTTACGCGTCTCATTATTTCAGAGCAATCCGATCTGCATCAAAAATTGTATCTGAATATATCTCCTCGTGGTCGTACCGCCGCAGACACTCAATGAGAGCAAATAATGGTAATTCAATACGGATACCCTACCGTTGGAAATTCAGAGCTGATACGCTTGATTTATGTTTTGCAGATGTTCCGCCGAAGTTGACTTCGTATTATGTACGAGTCTCAAGGCAATCAACCAGAGGTAAGATAAGGTGAAAGAACCTGGAAATACTCTGGGAGTATGAATACACACATCGTCGCTTAGGTGCCAATATGACCTGATATTCATAATAATACGTCCTACTTGGTTACTTTTAAAATATCGGGGGCGTTTTACAAAGGTCTAAAATAACGATAATTTGAACATTTAGTGATCTAACTAACCATCACGCCACTTATCCGCAGAGGTAAGAAGATATGATAGAACGTCGCACACACCCCAAGCTTCGTGTACATTAATATAATACATACTAAGTATTCTGCTATATCCACTCAAAGAATGTGATATGTCTTCCCGGGATGTCTCCGATTTTTTCTGCGTTTTACTTACCTATTTTACTAAGAAACTGTGCAATAAATTGTTGAGATTGAAACAATTTTAATGGACAGATGACCCATTTTATCAGAAGAGTAAAAAAAATATATATATAGAATTCTGGGTAGATAGGTACGGTACCAACCACGAGCTAGCTCTTAAATAGGGATTTTTATTAATTAACTTAAGAAAATTAAATGCATCTGTTTTATGTTTTACCCAATTCCAATTGCTAAAACATATACGTTTTACACCATGCGTTATTTCAACACCCGACTGCCAGTTTAACTCGGAAAAGAGGCTGTTATTTTCTATTCGATATAAAATTTTAATAATCTCGCGTATTTCCTCTCAGAGACGATTTGCAGGGGGTACTAGAGAGTCGATCGGAAATGGAATGGAACTCGGGCAATATCCCTTCCCATCCTACGTACAGTCCGTACCGACACTTGACAACCATGGTATTATTTATTCGATTTCACTGCAATCAAACGATATTGAAAATGAGATTAGATTAGACATAAAGCAATATCAAGATGCTTCTTAGATATTTTCTACAGTTGGTGATGGAAAATGAAATAGGTATTTTTCTGTTTGATAAAAATAACTAATTATGAATGTTCTTAAATTGAAACTATTTAATTTTAAATAAATGTATTAAAAGAACGGTTCTTTAATTAAGAGTATTTAATTGTTTACTTAATAATATTTAACATTAATCTTCCATGCAGTGGTGCTAATATTACAAAAAATGGCGTTATTGACGTTGTTGTAGCTGAAAATGATTTCTTATTTTTTTGGAAAAATGTATGTTTTGTATGAAGATTTTCAGGAAATCCGTGCGGCGCACGGGTAAACTGAAATTTCCTGAAAATCTTCAAACAACAAATCGTTTTTTTTTAAACGTTTTCAGCTACAACAACATCAATAAATGTCATTTTTAATAATATTAGCACTCTAGTATACCCAAAAGTCACGAGCCGCCATTGCTTTCATGTACTTGTTATGTGTTTCGTTAGTTTTCACATAATGTACCGGTTTTGAAACCCGAAATTTGCATGACAGTATACGATTGACAATCCAGATCGTTAATACTACAAGTTTATTATAAGGTTCCTTTATTTCAAAAGTAAGCCAGTATGAACCTAAAAATACATGCCTTTACACGGTGATGAAAATCAAAAATCAGTAGATACTACAGAAAATATTATTTGAAATTCCAAAACTATTTTATTGAATATTTTGGCAAATTTATTTTAATATGTTATTTAGAATACTCGAAATGGTTCAACTGCATGCAATAAAGACGAGTGACAGGGCGGCAGAAGTCACAAGACCCAAGCCAAAGTTCTGAACGACCACTTCCTTTGTGCTGAATTCCTCGCAGACAAAATAATACTTCGTGAGGAATCTTTGGAAGGCTGGGAGCTGGGACATACTTTGTACTCTATACAGTCTGTAACACGAAGAGCTATCTCGTACGAAAACTTCTGTCGTAAATGCTACTGGAATAAATACAATTAATGGTAACGGATATGATCCTCTGCACCTTGCAAAATGTATTGTAAGGATTCTTTTGATGCACAAATGTATATAAACTTAGTATATGATAGTTTTCAAGTTATACAATCTATAAGTTGCATATTCCTATACAAAACACTGATTATAATTAACTCCTGGACAAAACGTCTCCATTTAAACATTCAGAAAGAAAAATAAGTACAGCTTTAATACTATTACACATATGCTGCATTCAACATTGACTATTGAATTGACTCAATTAATGAATATCCATCTTCCCAAAAGATCTTGCCGATATTATTAGATTTTTACTTTAACAACAACAGGTCACTGGCTTATCAAAATTCCCCGATTCAGAGACTTCATAGTCTCGGACTATAAATATTGTGATCTGGGAGCTATATTACACCTCAAAACTAATCAATATAAATGTTTCATTGAAGAAGAAGATAATACTAATAAATCTAAACGAAACATGAAATAGAACAAGACACAGAAAAATATAAATACTACGCCCCCGCATACCCAATTTCTACCGATTTATAACATGTTTCACATTAACTGTTTAAGTTTTTAAGATCCAAAAAAGATAATATCTACACATTTGTTATGCCGAAAAGTTAATTACATAAAATTCCCTTGATAGAAAAAAATCGCAAAGTAAGCACCGAAAATTATTATTGAAAATTAGCATTACAAAAATTACAGAGTATCTTTAAATACATCTAAATCAGTTGTCGAGAGATTTTTGCTCTATTTCAAACGAGTAGTGTTTTATTAAATATTTCCACCATTTTCACTTAATTATTATCGTTTTTTTAATATTAGCGCGCTCCCTCTAACATTTGTTTTTGTATATCTCCCTTTCAAACCATCTTTGAATGTTCACTACAGACCTACTGACTACTAGCTGCCATCTTGCGGACTTCCGAGCAAGCTCTTTGCACTGCCCTCTATGAGTGCATCTGTGAAGTTATTAGCTAACTCACTTCCCAACATATTTTTTTTTTGTATTAGGC